>NW_027140865.1:20000-147084 GCF_036365525.1 Heterodontus francisci
CTACAACGGTTAGATTGATTTATAAAATAGCCCAGACGATTCACCATTTAGTGTTACTAGAGAGCCAAAGGGAGCCTCCTAAAGGCATTATAAGGCAATCAGATAAATTAACATTTTTTATAAAGCCAGCAAACCCATCACGGGAAACGCTGAGAAAATTGGCTTTAAATTCAGAAAACTGGGCAAAACAAACAAGACAAATTCTAATTGAGCATTACCAAATTAACCTCAAGAAATTGGATGATGACTGGCAAACAACAGAAATTACTGACCGGCTCCAGGAAGCCATTGCCAAAGCAATAAATTGGAATAAAAAGAATCTTAAGAACAGATTCAAAGCTCAAACAATGGATGTGGTAAGAAAACACATCCGGCATCTGGCCACACTGAAAAACACAGGACAGCAGGTCAGCCCACAGACCAGGACTGCCTTGCCCCATAGACCGGGTACCCGGACCTCCAATGTGGCCACCACCTTGAACCTCGACATCATGCCTGCTTCCCAAGAGTCCTAACCCTAACCCTAACGCCTAGCACCTAACCCTAACCCCCACCCTAACCCTAACGCCTAGCACCTAACCCTAACGCCTAACCCTAACACCTACCCTAACGCCTAACCCAACCCCAACGCCTAACCCAACCCCAACGCCTAACCCTAACGTGTACCCTAACCCTAACCCCAAAGCCTAACCCTAACGTGTACCCTAACCCTAAAGCCTAGCACCTAACCCTAACGCCTAACCCTAACACCCACCCTAACGCCTAACCCCCACCCCAACCCTAACGCCTAACCCTAACGCCTAGCACCTAACCCTACCCTAACGCCTACCCTAACCCCAACGCCTAACCCTAACACCTACCCTAACCCTAAAGCCTAGCACCTAACCCTAATGCCTAGCACCTAACCCTAACGCCTAACCCTAACACCCACCCTAACCCTAACGCCTAACCCTAACACCCACCCCAACCCTAACGCCTAACCCTAACGCCTAGCACCTAACCCTAACCCTACCCTAACGCCTAACCCTAACACCTACCCTAACGCCTAACCGCCACCCTAAACCTAACACCTACCCTAACCCCTAACCCTAACGCCTACCCTAATCCTAACACATAACGCCTAAACCCTACCCTAAAACCCCCCCAATCCTAAGTCTAAAACCCCCCCAGACCGAACCCTAAACCAAAGCTAACCCTAGTCCTAATCGACCAAACTTCCCCAACCACCCCCCACCTATTCCTAACCTACCCAAAACACCCCCACCCCCGACCGAACCTCTGAATCTTCTTGATGGCTCCCGCCCTAAAATCCAAACTTTGTCCAGCCCTTAGACACGACTGATCCTTCAATTCGATATACTCATTGCAAAATTAATAGCACATGCTATTCATTGCAATCCCACTGATAATCCGAGCTGGAAAGGCAAGCGGACATGGATGGACACTAACTTAAGGCGTGAGCCGAATAAAAGTGGCAGCTGCTCGTGAAATTAAACTCAAGAAATGAATATATAAACACAAGAGGGGAGGCTTTCCCACCCCTACTGCCCATTCACCCTAACGCCTCACGCCTCACCCTCACCCTCACCCTAACGCAGTTCCCCTGATGAAGCCGTAGTTGACGGCGAAACGTTGGGAAGCATCCGTAGTCCTAGTTAGTTGGCAAGGCGAGAGGACAGACACCAACTCAAGGCGTGGGCCAAATAAAAGTGGCAGCTTCTCGTGAAACTAAACTCTAGAAATGAGTACCTAAGCACAAAACTGCCCCCTAACCCTAACCCTAGCCCTAACTCACGCTTCTCGTGAAACTAAACTCTAGAAATGAGTACCTAAGCACAAAACTGCCCTTCAACCCCTACCCTAACCTCAACCCCTACCCCTAATCCTAACACAACGCATAAACCCTACCCTAAAACCCCCCCAATCCTAAGTCTAAAACCCCCCCCAGACCGAACCCTAAACCAAAGCTAACCCTAGTCCTAATCGACCAAACTTCCCAACCACCCCCCACCTATTCCTAACCTACCCAAAACACCCCCACCCCCGACCGAACCTCTGAATCTTCTTGATGGCTCCCGCCCTAAAATCCAAACTTTGTCCAGCCCTTAGACACGACTGATCCTTCAATTCGATATACTCATTGCAAAATTAATAGCACATGCTATTCATTGCAATCCCACTGATAATCCGAGCTGGAAAGGCAAGCGGACATGGATGGACACTAACTTAAGGCGTGAGCCGAATAAAAGTGGCAGCTGCTCGTGAAATTAAACTCAAGAAATGAGTATATAAACACAAGAGGGGAGGCTTTCCCACCCCTACTGCCCATTCACCCTAGCCCTAACCCTAACGTGTTGTTACTAACCCCTTAACCCTAACGTGTTGTTACTAACCCCAACCCCTAACCCCAACCCCAACCCCTAGCCCAACTCTAACCCTGACCCCTGTAACCCTAACCCTAATGTGTTGTTACTAACCCTACCCCCAACCCCAACCCTAGCCCTGACCCTGACCCCAAACCCAACCCTAACCCTAACGTGTTGTTACTAACCCCTTAACCCTAACGTGTTGTTACTAACCCTACCCCTAACCCTCTCCCAAACCCCCACCCCCTAAACCCTGACCTTTCTACATACCAAGGATAGACTAGGGTTTTTAAACCAGCAGCTTGTCCCAGATGGAACTATGCAACTTTGTAACCAACCGTGCAGATACCATTAGCTAAAACACACAGGCACAAGATTCCAAGCCAAAAGGTCACACATGAAGCTCTTGCTTTTGTTTGCACCTCTGAAGACCAATGTTCAATCCAAACATCAATAGCTGGAGCTTTTTCACAGCCATGTCAAACTGGTGACCCATGTTAAGGCCCCCCAGATTTTTACCTTGGATTTGTGAAAGGGCAGCTGAAGACTCAATTTGACCGCAGCAAATTTTTACTGCTCCAAATAAATCAGGTGAGATGCCCTAGCTTTTTAATAAAACATAGCAAGGTTGAGCCCTGCAATTCATTTACAGACAAAAGGTTGCATGCCCAGCTTATTGCCAAAACTCATGTTACACATGAAGGTTGAAACCCCAACTGCTTTTCACAGCAAAGTTCCAGGCCCAGCTATTTTAACTGCAGTTTTTTTTTCTCCATGCTTCTTGGGTATCAATCTGACCAAGGTTGATAAAAATGAGGGTAGTTCTGACTTGAGAATCAAAGTGAAAGTCCAGCATGTTTTTTTTTTAAAAAACAATAAAAAAGTTACCAGAGCCTGACATTGTCCACAATCCAACAGACCACATTTGAGCCTGGTAGCTTTGGTCAGACACAACGTTGAATGCAGAGGTAGAAGCTGGCAGAAGGTTGCAGGCTAAAGTGAAACCTGGCTTACTTGCAAAATTACGACCAATATTTCACACCAAGTTTAAGCAAGCAAGCTTTGTAAAGCCATTGCACACCACGTTTGACAGGTACAGCTTTAACACACTAAGGGTTCACATCAGCTTCAGTGAAGTTACACCCCAGTTTTTTTTTTTATAAAAAAAAGTTAACATGCCAAGCTTCAGATTCCAGTTCATCCCACAGTAATACAGTTGATCACTGCAAGTTTTCAGACCAAAACTGATTCTGGCAACTTTAAAAATTGAAGTTGAAACCTTCATCTTCCAGATGACAAATTCCAAACAAAATTAGTGGTAGAAACATTTACATGCCAATGTTGACTTTCATGACCAGAGTTCTAGATAAATTTTGACCATTGCTGCTTTTGGAGTCATGATGCAGACCAAGTGATTCTCCATCCACAATATAATGACAACAGATGTACATACTGATTTACCTCAATATACTGGAGACACAATTATCTCATGTTAAAGGGAGGAGCTCCATACCCTCAACTGAGGCATGCTCTGGAGGTTTGCTACCAAATTTTATGCTTTGAAAGATTTGCACTTCTGACTGTAGAGTGCCTTTTATTTAAGCTCCCATCATTAATGTGCATTTTTTCTCCTTGATCTTGATTAAATCTTCTCCATACAACACGTGTAGTTTAACCCAACTCCACATTTAGCATGGTCAGCATCTTAATGTTAAGAATTTTATTGTTAAGCTCATGTTCTTCGAATTTGTTGACAAACGAACACTCTTGCTTGGTGCTAACTCATTAAGCACGTTGTGTTTCATTGAAAAGCACATTTACAGGCAAGATAAACGCAACATTTCACACTGCATAACCTCTATAATCCAGAACATTTGTATGAATGACGAGATGCTGTGCAAATACTTAATACACTGGAAGCACATTTAAACTGCATGTGTTGAAGCTAGTTTATGATCGAATAGTGCTAATACCAAAAAAAAAGTTCTTGACACACCCAAATAAAGTCAATTAAATGCTCCGAAACATTGAAACGGTGTCCCGTTGGGCAGAACGCTACCGTGAGCTCTATTACTGACATACTCACATCTCCCAATCTGCGCTTCATGCTCTGCAGTTTTCCATGATCATGCAGTTATATTTAAAACCATCATCCCTATTTGGATCAAGCTTGATAGCGCCAATAGAACAGTACTCAGCCAGTGCAGTTTAATCTGTTTCAACATCGTAAGTCCCTTCTCTGCTCACACCTTTAATGACCTTGGTCTCGAATTTAAATGAGATGACACTAAAAACACACTTACCATTAAAAAATGCGACATTTCGCTGCTACAAAAGGACCTCACTTAGTTAATTGGAAAGGCCTTTGCTGCACTCTTGTCGGATTAACTTCCAGACTGAACGTACAAACTAAAACAACTTCTATGCCGGCAGGATTTATACAGATGATTTGCACAAGCGAGCTGCATTATTTTAGTTTATAAAAACATTCACATGACTTCAATCTCAATTCGACATTGTCCAGTTTAGGATAGCCACCAAAGCCCCTCACATATCCACTACCTCCCGGTGTGCATCTTTCCACGTTACCAAGATTGCAATATCTTGGTCTTTGTCATTAAGACCTTTGAACGAGTCATGAATTTTGCTCCTTTTCCCTCGTTTGTGGCATTGAGGAGTTGATTGAAGTCTCGTGACTGAGCTAACAATTTAATAAAGAATAAATATCCAAGTTAGAACTAAAAACGTGCACACTGCAGTTCTCCCGTTCTAATCTGCTGACTGCTCGATTTGAATTCTGCTTTATCTTATTTTTGTCCAACCAATTCTGAATTCGCACCACTGCGCCTAGTAGGAGTTGCTGTTAATACCGTCTTTACCAAGTATTTGCAATGTACCAACCCTTAGGTTTCCTTAAAACATACTGGAAATTGAGCGTACCATTTCACTCAAGGAAACAACAAATGCATCGTTTCTGACTGAACCGTTTGAGGAACGAAGAGCATCACAGTTTTTTTTCTGTAGTATTTAAGTAACCACTTCGCCTTCCAACCGTTTCAGGCGGTCAAATTAGATAAAAGTTTAATCCTGCGTTAGGCGATTCAATTTAACTGAACCGAACTGAAACATTGACGCTCAGGCTCAATTTCAGCCCTACCTCGTATTTGTAGTTGTCCGCAAACAATCTCCAAATCTAGAGTACGAACACTCAGACCAAGAGGCGGCGACTTAAACTATTTTTTGAGGGTGTTACTGCAGAACTAATAGTCACCTTTAGTAGAATACGTTTTGAAAACCCCAATAGCATTTTAATTCAGCGTTACAAATGTCATGTGCTTGTTCCACCCCTTCAAACACTATTGAAGTAATGAGTTAGCTGGAACGACCGACGTTGAGTGCGAGTTCCAACTGGAGAAATGAAGACCGAGCTTGAATCGCAATTCCACGGTCATGAAGCAAGTCGGATCAACAGAAGTTAACTGTTTTTAACAATTACAGGCTTCAGTTCTCGCCTCTTTCTCCCCACTTCACACAAACAGTATAGCTAAGGAAATGAAACCTTTTCTTTCCAGATGCGTTTCTAATGACTACACAATACTTAACAGCGTGGTGAAAACAAACATTTAGTATTGTATTTTTGGACGTTTCCGTGTATTCTTCAAACTACAAGATATTACTAAGGGTCGGTTGCCACGCTCTCCACTCAAGGTTCTTTACCTTGACTCTCATCGACATGAAGCACCAAGTACCAAACCAATTATTAACAAGGAGCGATTATGAAGGCTTCGGAGAATTCTATTTCAACCTTTAACATTTGTAATTAGAGTTGAATAAAACTTGATGAGTTACGTAATTGGCATAAAACAGGAGAGTTAACACCGAAAAATGCCGTGACAGAGACGCATACAATTGGGACTCTGGCTGGTGAGATCGCTTCAACCTTTAAATTACTCGCCACGAATACACAGAAGCACAAATTTGATCACAAACCCATTTTGTACACGAATGAGTTTCTGTAATCATTGACTTGCATTGTATTTACACAACGTCACTTCATAAACAGCAAGTTCAGATTTTTCTCACCTGCTCCTAGGCAAAAAAACGTTTAGTGACTACATTTATTCCAAGAATCAAGTTTGGTTTCTAACTTCAAAGTGACGTACTTGACCATTAAAAACGTATCTATAAGCAAACAGAATAACCGTTTCTGTTTGAAACTGCAATTATTAGGATCAGGATTTCTTAAACCAAGTCTGAGGCGTCAGACTTAAAACATATGCAGTGCGGTCCAGAGATAATTCTCATTAATTTGTGAAAACAAATGCCAAGTGAAAGACACCATCTCAACTACTTAAAAACTTGAATAGTCAAACGTACCACTATTAGATCTCCACCAAAAGTAGTATCACTATTATTAAAAGCAGTACACAGCGCAGAGAAAAAGAAACAGACTAGCATCAATTATTTACAGAAATAAAACAAGCCGAAGCCACGGAAAAACAGAGCAACGTTATTCTTAATTCCAAGAAGCTGCGCAAGTACTCAATAAACTAAATTACTTCATTAAAAACACCTGAAAAAGCTGCAAACCATAAAATCACTCGAACTCAAACATGGAACATTATCAATCTTAAACGAACATTTCAACAAAACGCAGTAAAAAAACCAACCCTACATATTTCTCGGTTAAAAACTCTTCAGTCCCCAAGACTTAAAAAAACTATAACCCGGACACCTGCTTTACTCAAATTCAAAACCACTTTTGTACCTTTCAGGAAGAAAAGACGTCAATAACATATTTCAGAAACAATCAAAACGTTGCTGTTACAACACTCAGTCCTCACTTTCTCACTCACTCAATCTTTCCCTCCCCCCACAAAAAAAACACAAAAACCTTAACTTTCAATGAAGGTCTGTCCAAAGTCTTCTTACACCAGTTCTGACTCCTCTCTCCAGTCTCCCGGAGTCCATTTAAATCTCCCGCGCCCTGTCAATCATCCCCGGTCCCGCCCCGCCGGCACAAACGCAACAAAACATTTGTCTTTTTATATATTATTTATCTTCTCCTTCTTTGGTCTCCTTTTCTCGAGAGACAATGGGTAAGCGCCTGGAGGTGGTCAGTGGTTTGTGAAGCAGCGCCTGGAGTGGCTATAAAGGTCAATTCTAGAGTGACAGACTCTTCCACAGGTGCTGCAGAGAAATTAGTTTGTCGGGGCTGTTACACAGTTGGCTCTCCCCTTGCGCCTCTGTCTTTTTTCCTGCCAACTACTAAGTCTCTTCGACTCGCCACACTTTAGCCCCGTCTTTATGGCTGCCCGCCAGCTCTGGCGAACGCTGGCAACTGACTCCCAGGACTTGTGATCAATGTCACAGGATTTCATGTCGCGTTTGCAGACGACTTTAAAGCGGAGACATGGACGGCCGGTGGGTCTGATACCAGTGGCGAGTTCGCTGTACAATGTGTCTTTGGGGATCCTGCCATCTTCCATGCAGCTCACATGGCCAAGCCATCTCGAGCGCCGCTGACTCAGTAGTGTGAAAAGCTGGGGATGTTGGCCGCCTCGAGGACTTCTGTGTTGGAGATATAGTCCTGCCACCTGATGCCAAGTATTCTCCGAAGGCAGCGAAGATGGAATGAATTGAGACGTCGCTCTTGGCTGACATACGTTGTCCAGGCCTCGCTGCCGTTGAGCAAGGTACTGAGGACACAGGCCTGATACACTCGGACTTTTGTGTTCCGTGTCAGTGCGCCATTTTCCCACACTCTCTTGGCCAGTCTGGACATAGCAGTGGAAGCCTTACCCATGCGCTTGTTGATTTCTGCATCTAGAGACAGGTTACTGGTGATAGTTGAGCCTAGGTAGGTGAACTCTTGAACCACTTCCAGAGCGTGGTCGCCAATATTGATGGATGGAGCATTTCTGACGTCCTGCCCCATGATGTTCGCTTTCTTGAGGCTGATGGTTAGGCCAAATTCATTGCAGGCAGACGCAAACCTGTCGATGAGACTCTGCAGGCACTCTTCAGTGTGAGATGTTAAAGCAGCATCGTCAGCAAAGAGGAGTTCCCTGATGAGGACTTTCCGTACTTTGGACTTCGCTCTTAGACGGGCAAGGTTGGACTGCTATTTATCTAAGATCAAAATAACATCAACAAAATCTCTTTATAATAGCTAGAGAATATTGATGGAATATCTGAATAATATTTCACAGATCAAAGATCTGATTGGCAGAAAGACACATAAGCACCAGCCCCGCCCCCTACGGGTTGCTCGCATCTGCCCCTGTCCCGCCCTTCTCGCCAATGGGGTAGTGCAGGCCCCGCCCCCTTTCAACCCCGGTTTACTGCCCCTCCCCATCCCCTTCCCCCTCCCGCAATGATCACTCCGAACCTTGTGACATTCCTTTCTACATTTTAGACGATGATATTCGCATTTAATTCTTCTTCTTAAAATCTCTAAATTAATTTAAGGTGACGTCATTTTATAATCAGTAAATGTCAATCGTTTCCGAATTTCATGTACTTTGGCATTTTTTTACTTTGAATTTGATCTCCAGTGAATTTCTTGATGTAAAGTGATGTTATATGGCTTATTATTTGGAGTGAGATGTAAGAACTGTGAACTGTTACTAATTGAATGTTATGTCAAATTCTTAGCTCACGAGTTTAATCTTAGTGTAATGCGAAGATTGAGTAAAGTGGTCATTTTATTTAAATTGAGCAATTATACTTATCAATTAAAGATAGTTACTTGTATTGTGTATCATTTGAATAATTGAGTTATTACATTTTGAGTGAAATGAAATCATTTGATCAATTTAATGTGCTTAATCTTATTTCTTCTTTTAATGTGATGTACCTTCACTAATTTCTTTTCTAAACTTTAATTCCAGCTGATCTAATTATATTCATGGTATGACGAATGTTCGGGATAGGACAATAAATACTGGAATAGCCGGCGACGCCCACATTTCCCGATAATAATTAAAAAGAAAAAAGGTCATTTATTTAGTTTAATGAAGTAATTTGATTAATGTTGAGTTAAAGTTATTTGTTAATTGACTTGATGGAATATTATTTATGAATTGTATAAGTAATTTTACTTTAATGTGATCTCACATGATTAATTTCATGTCATTTCATTTAAGATGTTATTGCAATAACTTTCAACTAACTTTACTATTTCCCAATGCGATTTTAGGATTACTCAATTTATTGTGGTGTGATTAATGTAACCTGAGTTAATTTAATGAAATAATTTTATTGCTTGCAAATAGTCATTTGTTTAATGTTTCATTTTTTCAATGTGTTGCTATTTATTCATTGAAAACGGAATAAATTTTGTTTCCTCAATTAACGTGAAATAACTCTTCGGGACTTTGCAGTCAGGGTTCTGTACACGGAAGTTGGGTCAGGTTTTGGTTTTGGGTTGGGGTGAGATTTCATAGCAGCATTTTCTGCAGGTCATTTAAATTTACAGTCTAGCTGAAAGTTTTGCTGCCTTCTTTCTGATTGAGACGATCTGGGGGAAGGACATTTCGAACTTTGCAAACGAATCTCTGTCTCCTCTTGTCCACTTCATACTTGTTTCAAGCCCCATAATTTCCACGAATTAAACCCCACATTCCATTCAATTTCCAGTGATAGCTTGGTCTTCGTTATGGGGGCATGAGCCTGTTCCGTTTTCATTATATGTGACACAAGATGAGCTAACAGAAAGGGTTAATTACAGACTTCCGAAAAGCTTTTCATCCAAGTCCATTAATGTCAATAAAATGGACAGTGGAAACCAGGTACAAAAACAAGAAATGCTGGAATCACTCAGCAGGTCTGGCAGCATCTGTGGAAAGAGAAGCAGAGTTAACGTTTCGGGTCAGTGACCCTTCTTTGGAACCGGATGCTGCCAGACCTGCTGAGTGATTCCAGCATTTCTTGTTTTTGTTTCAGATTTCCAGCATCCGCAGTATTTTGCTTTTATTTTAGTGAAAACCAGGTACTAAGTTTGCTTCGAGACAGGAAACAGAATCGTGGTGAAAGCTTGTTTTTCATACTGGATGCCAGCCCCCAAGGGTGGGTCTGAGGACCTTTTGCTTTCCTTGCTATATATTAATGAATTAGACTTGCGTCAACAGGGCACAATTTCAAAAGTTGTAGTGCGACGGGTTCGAGCGGCGGAATGGGAATGACTGAAGAGCTCCGTTGGAGACCTGGCATGGACTCAACGGGCCGAATGGCCTGCATTTGTGGTGAAAATGAGTCTGAATCTGACACAAAACCTTGAAGGACAGTAAATCATGAGAATAGTGGCAGATTTCAAAAGTCCATAAATAGGCTGAGGTCACGAATTGAAATGTAACTCTGACCAGCGTGAAGTATGGTTGGAATAAGTAATCGAAACCAGTCCATTGCAACGGGCATGCAGAAACAGAAATCTGGATGGAGGTTTTTATGGACAAATTGTGGAAAGTGCCATGGCTGTTTCAGGAACTGGTGGAAAAGGCATTTCTGATCCTTACCATTATCAATGTGCGCATTGAGTCCAAAGTATAGTAAGTTACAATGAACCTTTGAATAAATTATTGCTTCAGCCGTTATTACAGTATTGTGTCCAATTCTGGTGCACAAATATTCAAGAGTTACATGGAGGAGGGATTCCCATTCATCACATGAACAGATTAACAAACTTTTTTTGCCTCTTTCAACCACAAAACATCTATTGCACTTTTAAGTGAGTTTCAACTTATATAAACTTACCTTTTTGTTTCGGCAGTTTCTTTTTGCAGCGGCGACAGGGAGAGCGAGGTGGCAGCTGGGTAAGTAAGTCCTATACATTTGGGCAGCGGCTGAACCCGAGACACGACACCTGTAGTGTCTCCCACCCGCCCTCCTCCTCTAACCAAAAAAGAAAGGACTCGGTGGTGTGTAGATAAGGTAAGGCTTTTTCTATTTCTCTTTTTTTTCCCCGTGTGATTGGTAAAAACTTTTCGTTCCTTTTTCATTTATCTAAGTTAAGCTTAAGATTGAAAATGGCAGGAGATCTCAGACCCGTGTTATGCTCCTCTTGCTCAATGTGGGAGCTCAGGGACACGGCTGATGTCCCTGACTCCTTCACGTGCTGGAAGTGTGTCCAACTGCAGCTCTTGTTAGACTGCATGACGGCTCTGGAGCTGCGGATAGACTCACTTTGGAGCATCCGCGATGCTGAGGAGGTCGTGGATAGCACGTTTAGCGAATTGGTCACACCGCGGATTAGGATTGCTGAGAGAGAAAGGAAATGGGTGACCAAAAGGCAGAGGAAGAGCAAAAAGGCAGAGCAGGTGTCCCCTGCGGTCATCTCCCTCCAAAACAGGTATACTGTTTTGGATATTGTTGGGGGAGATGGCTCACCAGGGGAAGGCAGCAGTAGCCAGGTTCATGGCACCGTGGCTGGCTCTGCTGTTCAGAAGGGCGGGAAAAAGAGTGGAAGGGCTATAGTCATAGGGGATTCGATTGTTAGGGGAGTAGATAGGCAGTTCTGTGGTCGAAAACGAGACTCCCGAATGGTATGTTGCCTCCCAGGTGCACGGGTCAGGGATGTCTCAGATCGGCTGCAGAACATTCTGAAGGAGGAGGGTGAACAGCCAGTTGTCGTTGTGCAAATAGGCACCAATGATATAGGTAAAAAACGGGATGAGGTCCTTCAAGCAGAATTTAGGGAGTTAGGAGCCAAGTTAAAAGTAGGACCTCAGAGGTAGTAATCTCCGGATTGCTACCAGTGCCACGTGATAGTCAGAGTAGAAATGAAAGAATAGTCAGGATGAATGCGTGGCTTGAGAGATGGTGCAGGAGGGAGGGGTTCAGATTTTTGGGACATTGGGACCGGTTCTGGGGGAGGTGGGACTATTACAAATTGGACGGTCTACACCTGGGCCGGACTGGAACCAATGTCCTTGGGGGTGCTTTTGCTAACGCTGTTGGGGAGGGTTTAAACTAATGTGGCAGGGGGATGGGAACCAAATGAGGAGGTCAGTGGACAGTAAGGAGGTAGTAACTAAAGCCTGTAAGAAACTAGATAATGAAGTCAGCGTGACTAAGGGGAAGAGTAGGCAGGGAGCAGATGATGAACGCAAAGGGACTGGTGGTCTGAGGTGCATTTGTTTTAATGCAAGAAGTGTAGTAGGTAAGGCAGATGAACTTAGGGCTTGGATTAGTACCTGGGAGTATGATGTTATTGCTATTACTGAGACTTGGTTGAGGAAAGGGCACGATTGGCAACTAAATATCCCAGGATATCGATGCTTCAGGCGGGATAGAGAGGGAGGTAAAAGGGGTGGAGGAGTTGCATTACTGGTCAAAGACGATATCACAGCTGTGCTGAAGGAGGGCACTATGGAGGACTCGAGCAGTGAGGCAATATGGGCAGAACTCAGAAATAGGAAGGGTGCGGTAACAATGTTGGGGCTGTACTACAGGCCTCCCAACAGCGAGCGCGAGATAGAGGTACAAATATGTAAACAGATTATGGAAAGATGTAGGAGCAACAGGGTGGTGGTGATCGGAGATTTTAATTTTCCCAACATTGACTGGGATTCACTTAGTGTTGGAGGTCTAGATGGAGCAGAATTTGTAAGGAGCATCCAGGAGGGTTTTCTAGAGCAGTATGTAAATAGTCCAACTCGGGAAGGGGCCATACTGGACCTGGTGTTGGGGAATGAGCCCGGCCAGGTGGTTGAAGTTTCAGTAGGGGACTACTTTGGGAATAGTGATCACAATTCCGTAAGTTTTAGAATATTCATGGACAAAGACAAGAGTGGTCCTAAAGGAAGATTGGGGGAAGGCCAACGATACCAAAATTCGGCAGGAGCTGGGGAATGTAGATTGGGAGCAGCTGTTTGAAGATAAATCCACATTTGATATGTGGGAGGCTTTTAAAGAGAGGTTGATTAGCGTGCAGGAGAGACATGTTCTTGTGAAAATGAGGGATAGAAATGGCAAGATTAGGGAACCATGGATGACAGGTGAAATTGTGAAACTAGCTAAGAGGAAAAAGGAAGCACACATAAGTTCTAGGCAGCTGAAGAAAGACGAAGCTTTGGACCAATCTGAAATGAGGAATTAAGAGAACTAAAAGGGGTCATGAAATATCTTTAGCAAACAGGGTTAAGGAAAATCCCAAAGCCTTTTATTCATATATAAGGAGCAAGAGGGTAACCAGAGAAAGGATTGGCCCACTCAAGGACAAAGGAGGAAAGTTATGCGTGGAGTCAGAGAAAATGGGTGAGATTCTAAACGAGTACTTTGCATCGTATTCACCGAGGAGAGGGACATGACGGATGTTGAGGTTAGGGACAGATGTTTGATTACTCTAGGTCAAGTCGGCATAAGGAGGGAGGAAGTGTTGGGTATTCTAAAAGGCATTAAGGTGGACAAGTCCCCAGGTCTGGATGGGATCTATCCCAGGTTACTGAGGGAAGCGAGAGAAGAAATAGCTGGGGCCTCAACAGATATCTTTGCAGCATCCTTAAAAACGGGTGAGGTCACGGAGGACTGGAGAATTGCTAATGTTGTCCCCTTGTTTAAGAAGGGTAGCAGGGATAATCCAGGTAATTATAGACCGGTGAGCCTGACGTCAGTGGTAGGGAAGCTGCTGGAGAAGATACTGAGGGATAGGATCTATTCCCATTTGGAAGAAAATGGGCTTATCAGTGATAGGCAACATGGTTTTGTGCAGCGAAGGTCCTGTCTTACCAACTTAATAGAATTCTTTGAGGAAGTGACAAAGTTGATTGATGAGGGAAGGGCTGTAGATGTCATATACATGGACTTCAGTAAGGCGTTTGATAAGGTTCCCCATGGTAGGCTGATGGAGAAAGTGAAGTCGCATGGGGTCCAGGGTGTACTAGCTAGATGGATAAAGAACTGGCTGGGCAACAGGAGACAGAGAGTAGCAGTGGAAGGGAGTTTCTCAAAATGGAGACGTGTGACCAGTGGTGTTCCACAGGGATCCGTGCTGGGACCACTGTTGTTTGTGATATACATAAATGATTTGGAGGAAAGTATAGGTGGTCTGATTAGCAAGTTTGCAGACGACACTAAGATTGGTGGAGTAGCAGATACTGAAGGGGACTGTCAGAGAATACAGCAGAATATAGATAGACTGGAGAGTTGGGCAGAGAAATGGCAGATGGAGTTCAATCAGGGTAAATGCGAGGTGATACATTTTGGAAGATCCAATTCAAGAGTGAATTGTACAGTAAACGGAAAAGTCCTGGGGAAAATTGATGTACAGAGAGATTTGGGTGTTCAGGTCCATTGTTCCCTGAAGGTGGCAACACAGTGGTCAAGAAGGCATGCGGCATGCTTTCCTTCATCAGACGGATATTGAGTACAAGAGTTGGCAGGTCATGTTACAGTTGTATAGGACTTTGGTTCGGTCACATTTGGAATACTGCGTGCAGTTCTGGTCGCCACATTACCAAAAGGATGTAGATGCTTTGGAGAGGGTGCAGAGGAGGTTCACCAGGATGTTGCCTGGTATGGAGGGCGCTAGCTATGAAGAGAGGTCGAGTAGATTAGGATTATTTTCATTAGAAAGGCGGAGGTTGAGGGGGGACCTGATTGAGGTGTACAAAATCATGAGAGGTTTCGACAGGGTGGATAGCAAGAAGCTTTTTCCCAGAGTGGGGGATTCAAATACTCGGGGTCACGAGTTCAAAGTGAGAGGGGAAAAGTTTAGGGGGGATATGCGTGGAAGGTTCTTTACGCAGAGGGTGGTGGGTGCCTGGAACGCGTTGCCAGCGGAGGTGGTAGATGCGAACACGATAGCGTCTTTTAAGATGTATCTAGACAGATACATGAATGGGCAGGAAGCAAAGAGATACAGACCCTTAGAAAATAGGCGACATGTTTAGGTAGAGGATCTGGATCGGCGCAGGCTTGGAGGGCCGAAGGGCCTGTTCCTGTGCTGTAATTTTCTTTGTTCTTTGTTCTTTGTTTAATACTGACGGGACATGTCACCAGGTGAACAGTATAAGTAAGGCGAGTGTGTTCCCCTGATGGTTTAATACACAATGGATTCGTCACCAAGAATCCAACACCAGATCCTCTCCATCACCCAGACGACCTACTTCCACCTCCATAACATCACCGTCTCTGACCCTGATTCCAAACCCAGATCCTCAAATCACCCAGACCACCTACTTCCACCTCCATAACATCACCGTCTCTGACCCTGATTCCAAACCCAGATCCTCAAATCACCCAGACCACCTACTTCCACCTCCATAACATCACTATCTCTGTCCCTGATTCCAAACCCCAGATCCTCAAATCACCCAGACCACCTACTTCCACCTCCATAACATCACCGTCTCTGACCCTGATTCCAAACCCAGATCCTCAAATCACCCAGACCACCTACTTCCACCTCAAAGAACAAAGAACAACGAAAATTACAGCACAGGAACAGGCCCTTCGGCCCTCCAAGCCTACGCCGATCCAAATCCTCTATCTAAACCTGTCGCCTATTTTCTAAGGGTCTGTATCTCTTTACTTCCTGCCCATTCATGTATCTGTCTAGATACATCTTAAAAGACGCTATCGTGCCCGAGTCTACCACCTCCGCTGGTAATGTGTTCCATGCACCCACCACCCTCTGCGTAAAGAACTTTCCACGCATATCCCCCCTAAACTTTTCCCCTTTCACTTTGAACTCGTGTCCCCTTGTAATTGAATCCCCCACTCTGGGAAAAAGCTTCTTGCTATCCACCCTGTCTATACCTCATGATTTTGTACACCTCAATCAGGTCCCCCCTCAACCTCCGTCTTTCTAATGAAAATATCCTAATCTACTCAATCTCTCTTCATAGATGGCACCCTCCATACCAGGCAACATCCTGGTGAACCTCCTCTGCACCCTCTCCAAAGCATCTACATCCGTTTGGTAATGTGGCGACCAGAACTGCACGCAGTATTCCAAATGTGGCAGAACCAAAGTCCGATACAACTGTAACATGACCTGCCAACTCTTGTACTCAATACCCCGTCCGATGAAGGAAAGCATGCCGTATGCCTTCTTGACCACTCTATTGACCTGCGTTGCCACCTTCAGGGAACAATGGACCTGAACACCCAAATCTCTCTGTACATCAATTTTCCCCAGGACCTTTCCATTTACTGTATAGTTCACTCTTGAATTGGATCTTCCAAAATGCAACACCTCGCATTTGCCCTGATTGAACTCCATCTGCCATTTCTCTGCCCAACTCTCCAGTCTATCTATATTCTGCTGTATTCTCTGACAGTCCCCTTCAGTATCTGCTACTCCACCAATCTTATTGTCGTCTGCAAACTTGCTAATCAGACCACCTATACTTTCCTCCAAATCATTTATGTATATCACAAACAACAGTGGTCCCAGCACGGATCCCTGTGGAATACCACTGGTCACACGTCTCCATTTTGAGAAACTCCCTTCCACTGCTACTCTCTGTCTCCTGTTGCCCAGCCAGTTCTTTATCCATCTAGCTAGTACACCTTGGACCCCATGCGCCTTCACTTTCTCCATCAGCCTACCATGGGGAACCTTATCAAACGCCTTACTGAAGTCCATGTATATGACATCTACAGCCCTTCCCTCATCAATCAACTTTGTCACTTCCTCAAAGAATTCTATTAAGTTGGTAAGACATGACCTTCCCTGCACAAAACCATGTTGCCTATCACTGATAAGCCCATTTTCTTCCAGATGGGAATAGATCCTATCCCTCAGTATCTTCTCCAGCAGCTTCCCTACCACTGACGTCAGGCTCACCGGTCTATAATTACCTGGATTATCCCTGCTACCCCTCTTAAACAAGGGGACAACATTAGCAATTCTCCAGTCCTCCGTGACCTCACCCGTGTTTAAGGATGTTGCAAAGATATCTGTTAAGGCCCCAACTATTTCCTCTCTCCCTTTCCACAGTAACCTGGGATAGATTCCATCCGGACCTGGGGACTTGTCCACCTTTATGCCTTTTAGAATACCCAACACTTCCTCCCTCCTTATGCCGACTTGACCTGGAGTAATCAAACATCTGTCCCTAACCTCAACATCCGTCATGTCCCTCTCCTCGGTGAATACGATGCAAAGTACTCGTTTAGAATCTCACCCATTTTCTCTGACTCCACGCATAACTTTCCTCCTTTGTCCTTGAGTGGGCCAATCCTTTCTCTAGTTACCCTCTTGCTCCTTATATATGAATTAAAGGCTTTGGGATTTTCCTTAACCCTGTTTGCTAAAGATATTTCATGACCCCTTTTAGCCCTCTTAATTCCTCGTTTCAGATTGTGCCTACAATCCCGATATTCTTTCAAAGCTTCGTCTTTCTTCAGCCGCGTGGACCTTATGTGTGCTTCCTTTTTCCTCTTAGCTAGTCTCACAATTTCACCTGTCATCCATGGTTCCCTAATCTTGCCATTTCTACCCCTCATTTTCACAGGAACATGTCTCTCCTGCACGCTAATCAACCTCTCTTTAAAAGTCTCCCACATATCAAATGTGGATTTCCCTTCAAACAGCTGCTCCCAATCTACATTCCCCAGCTCCTGCCGAATTTTGGGATAGTTGGCCTTCCCCCAATTTAGCACTCTTCCTTTAGGACCACTCTCGTCTTTGTCCATGAGTATTCTAAAACTTACGGAATTGTGATCACTATTTCCAAAGTAGTCCCCTACTGAAACGTCAACCACCTGGCCCGGCTCATTCCCCAACACCAGGTCCAGTAGGGCCCCTTCCCGAGTTGGACTATTTACATACTGCTCTAGAAAACCCTCCTGGATGCTCCTTACAAATTCTGCTCCATCTAGACCTCTAACATTAAGTGAATCCCAGTCAATGTTGGGAAAATTAAAATCTCCTATCACCACCACCCTATTGCTCCTACAGCTTTCCATAATCTGTTTACATATTTGTACCTCTATCTCACGCTCGCTGTTGGGAGGCCTGTAGTACAGCCCCAACATTGTTACCGCACCCTTCCTATTTCTGAGTTCTGTCCATATTGCCTCACTGCTCGAGTCCTCCATAGTGCCCTCCTTCAGCACAGCTGTGATATCCTCTTTGACCAGTAATGCAACTCCTCCACCCCTTTTACCTCCCTCTCTATCCCACCTGAAGCATCGGTATCCTGGGATATTTAGTTGCCAATCGTGCCCTTCCCTCAACCAAGTCTCAGTAATAGCAATAACATCATACTCCCAGGTACTAATCCAAGCCCTAAGTTCATCTGCCTTACCTACTACACTTCTTGCATTAAAACAAATACACCTCAGACCACCAGTCCCTTTGCTTTCATCATCTGCTCCCTGCCTACTCTTTCCCTTAGTCACGCTGACTTCATTATCTAGTTCCTTACAGGCTTTAGTTACGACATCCTTACTCTCTACTGACCTCATTTGGTTCCCATCCCCCTGCCACATTAGTTTAAACCCTCCCCAACAGCGTTAGCAAAAGCACCCCCAAGGACATTGGTTCCAGTCCGGCCCAGGTGTAGACCGTCCAATTTGTAATAGTCCCACCTCCCCCAGAACCGGTCCAAATGTCCCAAAAATCTGAACCCCTCCCTCCTGCACCATCTCTCAAGCCACGCATTCATCCTGACTATTCTTTCATTTCTACTCTGACTATCACGTGGCACTGGTAGCAATCCGGAGATTACGACCTCTGAGGTCCTACTTTTTAACTTGGCTCCTAACTCCCTAAATTCTGCTTGTAGGACCTCATCCCGTTTTTTACCTATATCATTGGTGCCTATGTGCACAACGACAACTGGCTGTTCACCCTCCCCCTTCAGAATGTTCTGCAGCCGATCTGAGACATCCCTGACCCATGCACCTGGGAAGCAACATACCATTCGGGAGTCTCGTTTTCGAACACAGAACCGCCTATCTACTCCCCTTACAATCGAATCCCCTATGACTATCGCCCTTCCACTCTTTTTCCCGCCCTTCTGAACAGCAGAGCCAGCCACGGTGCCATGAACCTGGCTACTGCTGCCTTCCCCTGGTGAGCCATCTCCCCCAACAGTATCCAAAATGGTATACCTGTTGTGGAGGGAGATGACCGCAGGGGACGCCTGCGCTGCCTTCCTGCTCTTTCTCTGCCTTTTGGTCACCCATTCCCTTTCTCCCTCAGCAATCCTAATCTGCGGTGTGACCAATTCGCTAAACGTGCTATTCACGACCTCCTCAGCATCGCGGATGCTCCAAAGTGAGTCCATCCGCAGCTCCAGAGCCGTCATGCGGTCTAACAAGAGCTGCAGCTGGACACACTTCCTGCACGTGAAGGAGTCAGGGACATCAGCCGTGTCCCTGAGCTCCCACATTGAGCAAGAGGAGCATGTCACGGGTCTGAGATCTCCTGCCATTTTTAATCTTAAGCTTAAACTTAGTTAAATGAAAAAGGAACGAAAAGTTTTTTACCAATCACACGATTAAAAAAAAGAGAAATAGAAAAAGCCTTACCTTATCTACACACCACCGAGTCCTTTTTTTTCGGTTAGAGGAGGAGGGCAGGTGGGAGACACTACAGGTGTAGTGTCTCGGGTTCAGAAACGGCCCAAATATATAGGGTTGTACTTAACCAGCAGCCCCCTGGTCTCCGCCGAAAACAAAATGAAATTAAGTTTACTTTAAACTGACCTTCCCAGCTGCTCACTCGCTCGCACTCTCTGCTCCCGAATAAGCTGCTGCAATGAAAGGCAAGTTATTTTAAACGGCCCAAATTTATAGGGTTTTACTTACCCAGCAGCCCCCTGGTCTCCGCCAGAAACAAAATGAAATTAAGTTTACTTTAAACTGACCTTCCCAGCTGCTCACTCACTCGCACTCTCTGCTCCCGAAAAAGCTGCTGCATCACTTCACTGTCTGTCCTTGATTCCAAACCCCAGATCCTCAAATCACCCAGACCACCTACTTCCACCTCCACAACATCACCGTCTCTGTCCCTGATTCCAAACCACAGATCCTCTCCATCACCCAGACCACCTACTTGCACCTCCATAGCATCACCGTCTCTGTCCCTGATTCCAAACCCCAGATCCTCAAATCACCCAGACCACCTACTTCCACCTCCATAATATCACCGTCTCTGTCCCTGATTCCAAACCCCAGATCCTCAAATCACCCAGACCACCTACATCCACCTCCATAACATCACCGTCTCTGTCCCTGATTTCAAACCCCAGATCCTCAAATCACACAGACCACCTACCTCCACCTCCATAACATCATCGTCTTGGTCCCTGATTCCAAACCCAGATCCTCAAATCTCCCAGACCACCTTCTTCCACCTCCATAACATCACCGTCTCTGTCCCTGATTCCAAACCCAGATCCTCAAATCTCCTGGACCACCTACTTCCACCTCCATAGCATCACCGTCTCTGTCCCTGATTCCAAACCCCAGATCCTTTGATCACCCAGACCACCTACTTCCACCTCCATCACATCATCGTCTTGGTACCTGGTTCCAAACCCCAGATCCTCAAATCACCCAGACCACCTTCTTCCACCTCCATCACTTCACTGTCTCTGTCCCTGATTCCAAACCCAGATCCTCAAATCACCCAGACCTCCTATCTCCACCTCCATCACATCACCGTCTCTGTCCCTGATTCCAAACCCAGATCCTCAAATCACCCAGACCACCTACTTCCACCTCCATAACATCACCGTCTCTGTCTCTGATTCCAAACCCCAGATCCTCAAATCACCCAGACCACCTACTTCCACCTCCATAACATCACTGTCTGACCCTGATTCCAAACCCAGATCCTCAAATCACCCAGACCGCCTCCTTCCACCTCCATAACATCACCGTCTCTGTCCCTGATTCTAAACCCCAGATCCTCAAATCACCCAGACCACCGACTTCCACCTCCATCACATCACCGTCTCTGTCCCTGATTCCAAACCCCAGATCCTCAAATCACCCAGACCACCTTCTTCCACCTCCATCACTTCACTGTCTCTGTCCCTGATTCCAAACCCAGATCGTAAAATCACCCAGACCTCCTATCTCCACCTCCATCACATCACCGTCTCTGTCCCTGATTCCAAACCCAGATCCTCAAATCACCCAGACCACCTACTTCCACCTCCATAACATCACCACCTGTGTCCCTGATTCCAAACCCCAGATCCTCAAATCACCCAGACCACCTACTTCCACCTCCATAATATCACCGTCTCTGTCCCTGATTCCAAACCCCAGATCCTCTCCATCACCCAGACCACCTACTTGCACCTCCATAGCATCACCGTCTCTGTCCCTGATTCCAAACCCCAGATCCTGAAATCACCCAGACCACCTATCTCCACCTCCATCACATCACCGTCTCTGTCCCTGATTCCAAACCCAGATCCTCAAATCACCCAGACCACCTACTTCCACCTCCATAGCATCACCGTCTCTGACCCTGATTCCAAACCCCAGATCCTTAAATCACCCAGACCACCTACTTCTACCTCCGTAACATCACCGTCTCTGTCCCTGATTCCAAACCCCAGATCCTCAAATCACCCAGAACACCTATCTCCACCTCCATCACATCACCGTCTCTGACCCTGATTCTAAACCCCAGATCCTCAAATCACCCAGACCACCTACATAACATCACTGTCTCTGACCCTGATTCCAAACCCAGATCCTCAAATCACCCAGACCACCTACTTACACCTCCATAACATCACCACCTGTGTCCCTGATTCCAAACCCCAGATCCTCAAATCACCCAGACCACCTACTTCCACCTCCATAATATCACCGTCTCTGTCCCTGATTCCAAACCCCAGATCCTCTCCATCACCCAGACCACCTACTTGCACCTCCATAGCATCACCGTCTCTGTCCCTGATTCCAAACCCCAGATCCTTAAATCACCCAGACCACCTACTTCTACCTCCATAACATCACCGTCTCTGTCCCTGATTCCAAACCCCAGATCCTCAAATCACCCAGACCACCTATCTCCACCTCCATCACATCACCGTCTCTGTCCCTGATTCCAAACCCAGATCCTCAAATCACCCAGACCACCTACTTCCACCTCCATAACATCACCGTCTCTGGCCCTGATTCCAAACCCCAGATCCTCTCCATCACCCAGACCACCTACTTCCACCTCCATAACATCACCGTCTCTGTCTCTGATTCCAAACCCCAGATCCTCAAATCACCCAGACCACCTACTTCCACCTCCATAACATCACTGTCTCTGACCCTGATTCCAAACCCAGATCCTCAAATCACCCAGACAGCCTCCTTCCACCTCCATAACATCACCGTCTCTGTCCCTGATTCTAAACCCCAGATCCTCAAATCACCCAGACCGTCTACTTCCACCTCCATAACATCACCGTCTCTGTCCCTGATTCCAAGCCCATATCCTCAAATCACCCAGACAACCTGCTTCCACCTCCATCACATCACCGTCTCTGTCCCTGATGCCAAACCCAGATCCTCAAATCACCCAGACCACCTACGTCCACCTCCATAACATCACCGTCTCTGTCCCTGATTCCAAACCCCAGATCCTCAAATCACCCAGACCACCTACTTCCACCTCCATCACTTCACTGTCTCTGTCCCTGATTCCAAACCCAGATCTTCAAATCACCCAGTCCGCCTCCTTCCACCTCCATAACATCACCGTCTCTGTCCCTGATTCTAAACCCCAGATCCTCAAATCACCCAGACCGTCTACTTCCACCTCCATAACATCACCGTCTGTGTCCCTGATTCCAAACCCCAGATCCTCTCCATCACCAGACCACCTACTTGCACCTCCATAGCATCACCGTCTCTGTCCCTGATTCCAAACCCCAGATCCTCTCCATCACCCAGACCACCTACTTGCACCTCCATGACATCACCGTCTCTGTCCCTGATTCCAAACCCCAGATCCTCAAATCACCCAGACCACCTTCTTCCACCTCCATACCATCAGCATCTGTGCCCCTGATTCCAAACCGCAGATCCTCAAATCACCCAGACCACCTACTTCCACCTCCATCACATCATCGTCTTGGTCCCTGGTTCCAAACCCCAGATCCTCAAATCACCCAGACCACCTTCTTCCACCTCCATAACATCACCGTCTCTGGCCCTGATTCCAAACCCAGATCCTCAAATCTCCTGGACCACCTACTTCCACCTCCATAGCATCACCGTCTCTGGCCCTGATTCCAAACCCCAGATCCTTTGATCACCCAGACCACCTACTTCCACCTCCATCACATCATCGTCTTGGCCCCTGGTTCCAAACCCCAGATCCTCAAATCACCCAGACCACCTTCTTCCACCTCCATCACTTCACTGTCTCTGTCCCTGATTCCAAACCCAGATCGTAAAATCACCCAGACCACCTATCTCCACCTCCATCACATCACCGTCTCTGTCCCTGATTCCAAACCCCAGATCCTCAAATCACCCAGACCACCTACTTACACCTCCATAACATCACCGTCTGTGTCCCTGATTCCAAACCCCAGATCCTCAAATCACCCAGACCACCTACTTCCACCTCCATAACATCACTGTCTCTGACCCTGATTCTAAACCCCAGATCCTCAAATCACCCAGACCACCTACTTCCACCTGCATAACATCACCGTCTCTGTCCCTGATTTCAAACCCCAGATCCTCAAATCACACAGACCACCTACCTCCACCTCCATAACATCACCGTCTCTGTCCCTGATTCCAAACCCCAGATCCTCTCCATCACCCAGACCACCTACTTGCACCTCCATAACATCACCGTCTCTGTCCCTGATTTCAAACCCCAGATCCTCAAATCACACAGACCACCTACCTCCACCTCCATAACATCATCGTCTTGGTCCCTGATTCCAAACCCAGATCCTCAAATCTCCCAGACCACCTACTTCCACCTCCATAGCATCACCGTCTCTGTCCCTGATTCCAAACCCCAGATCCTTTGATCACCTAGACCACCTACTTCCACCTCCATAACATCACCGTCTCTGTCCCTGATTCCAAACCCCAGCTCCTCAAATCACCCAGACCACCTACTTCCACCTCCAGAACATCACCGTCTCTGTCCTTGTTTACAAACCCCAGATCCTCAAATCACCCAGACCACCTACTTCCACCTCCATACCATCACCATCTGTGCCCCTGATTCCAAACCCAGATCCTAAAATCACCCAGACCACCTACCTCCACCTCCATAGCATCACCGTCTCTGTCCCTGATTCCAAACCCCAGATCCTCAAATCACCCAGACCACCTACTTCCACCTCCATCACTTCACTGTCTCTGTCCTTGATTCCAAACCCCAGATCCTCAAATCACCCAGACCACCTACTTCCACCTCCATAGCATCACCGTCTCTGTCCCTGATTCCAAACCCCAGATCAAAGAACAAAGAACAAAGATAATTACAGCACAGGAACAGGCCCTTCGGCCCTCCAAGCCTGCGCCGATCCAGATCCTCTCTCTAAACATGTCGCCTATTTTCTAAGGTTCTGTATCTCTTTTCTTCCTGCCCATTCATGTATCTGTCTAGATACATCTTAAAAGACTCCATCGTGCCCGCATCTACCACCTCCGCTGGCAATGCGTTCCAGGTGCCCACCACCCTCTGTGTAAAGAACTTTCCACGCATATCCCCCCTAAACTTTTCCCCTTTCACTTTGAACTCGTGTCCTCTAGTAATTGAAACCCCCACTCTGGGAAAAAGCCTCTTGCTATCCACCCTGTCTGTACCTCTCATGATTTTGTGCACCTCAATCAGGTCCCCCCTCAACCTCCGTCTTTCTAATGAAAATAATCCTAATCTGCTCAACCTCTCTTCATAGCTAGCGCCCTCCATACCAGGCAACATCCTGGTGAACCTCCTCTGCACCCTCTCCAAAGCATCCACATCCTTTTGATAATGTGGCGACCAGAACTGTACGCAGTATTCCAAATGTGGCCGAACCAAAGTCCTATACAACTGTAACATGACCTGCCAACTCTTGTACTCAATGCCCCGTCCGATGAAGGAAAGCATGCCGTATGCCTTCTTGACCACTCTATTTACCTGCGTTGCCACCTTCAGGGAACAGTGGACCTGAACACCCAAATCTCTCTGGACATCAATTTTTCCCAGGACTTTTCCATTTACTGTATAGTTCACTCTTGAATTGGATCTTCCAAAATGCATCACCTCGCATTTGCCCTGATTGAACTCCATCTGCCATTTCTCTGCCCAACTCTCCAATCTATCTATATTCTGCTGTATTCTCTGACAGTCCCCTTCACTATCTGCTACTCCACCAATCTTAGTGTCGTCTGCAAATTTGCTAATCAGTCCACCTATACTTTCCTCCAAATCATTAATGTATATCACAAACAACAGTGGTCCCAGCACAGATCCCTGTGGAACACCACTGGTCACACCTCTCCATTTTGAGAAACTCCCTTCTACTGCTACTCTCTGTCTCCTGTTGCCCAGCCAGTTCTTTATCCATCTAGCTAGTACACCTTGGACCCCAAGCGCCTTCACTTTCTCCATCAGCCTGCCATGGGGAACCTTATCAAACGCCTTACTGAAGTCCATGTATATGACATCGACAGCCCTTCCCTCATCAATCAACTTTGTCACTTCCTCAAAGAATTCTATTAAGTTGGTAAGACATGACCTTCCCTGCACAAAACCATGTTGCCTATCACTGATGAGCCCATTTTCTTCCAAATGGGAATAGATCCTATCCCTCAGTATCTTCTCCAGCAGCTTCCCTACCACTGACGTCAGGCTCACCGGTCTATAATTACCTGGATTATCCCTGCTACCCTTCTTAAACAAGGGGACAACATTAGCAATTCTCCAGTCCTCCGGGACCTCACCCGTGTTTAAGGATGCTGCAAAGATATCTGTTAAAGCCCCAGCTATTTCCTCTCTCGCTTCCCTCAGTAACCTGGGATAGATCCCATCCGGACCTGGGGACTTGTCCACCTTAATGCCCTTTAGAATACCCAACACTTCCTCCCTCCTTATGCCGACTTGACCTAGAGTAATCAAACATCTGTTCCTAACCTCAACATCCGTCATGTCCCTCTCCTCGGTGAATACCGATGCAAAGTACTCGTTTAGAATCTCACCCATTTTCTCTGAGTCCAAGCATAACATTCCTCCTTTGTCCTTTAGTGGGCCAATCCTTTCTCTAGTTACCCTCTTTCTCCTTATATATGAATAAAAGGCTTTGGGATTTTCCTTAACCCTGTTTGCTAAAGATATTTCATGACCCCTTTTAGCCCTCTTAATTCCTCGTTTCAGATTGGTCCTACATTCCCGATATTCTTTCAAAGCTTCGTCTTTCATCAGCCGCCTAGACCTTATGTATGCTTCCTTTTTCCTCTTAGCTAGTCTCACAATTTCACCTGTCATCCATGGTTCCCTAATCTTGCCATTTCTATCCCTCATTTTCACAGGAACATGTCTCTCCTGCACGCTAATCAACCTCTCTTTAAAAGCCTCCCACATATCACATGTGGATTTACCTTCAAACAGCTGCTCCCAATCTACATTTCCCAGCTCCTGCCGAATTTTGGTGTAGTTGGCCTTCCCCCAATTTAGCACTCTCCCTTTTGGACCACTCTCGTCTTTGTCCATGAGTATTTTAAAGCTTACGGAATTGTGATCACTATTCCCAAAGTAGTCCCCTACTGAAACGTCAACCACCTGGCCGGGCTCATTCCCCAACACCAGGTCCAGTATGGCCCCTTCCCGAGTTGGACTATTTACATACTGCTCTAGAAAACCCTCCTGGATGCTCCTTACAAATTCTGCTCCATCTGGACCTCCAACACTAAGTGAATCCCAGTCAATGTTGGGAAAATTAAAATCTCCGATCACCACCACCCTGTTGCTCCTACATCTTTCCATAATCTGTTTACATATTTGTACCTCTATCTCACGCTCGCTGTTGGGAGGCCTGTAGTACAGCCCCAACATTGTTACCGCACCCTTCCTATTTCTGAGTTCTGTCCATATTGCCTCACTGCTCGAGTCCTCCATAGTGCCCTCCTTCAGCACAGCTGTGATATCCTCTTTGACCAGTAATGCAACTCCTCCACCCCTTTTACCTCCCTCTCTATCCCGCCTGAAGCATCGATATCCTGGGATATTTAGTTGCCAATCATGCCCTTCCCTCAACCAAGTCTCAGTAATAGCAATAACATCATACTCCCAGGTACTAATCCAAGCCCTAAGTTCATCTGCCTTACCTACTACACTTCTTGCATTAAAACAAATGCACCTCAGACCACCAGTCCCTTTATATTCATCATCTGCTCCCTGCCTACTCTTCCCCTTAGTCACACTGACTTCATTATCTAGTTCCTTACAGGCTTTTGTTACTACCTCCTCACTGTCAACTGACCTCAATTGGTTCCCATCCCCCTGCCACATTAGTTTAAACCCTCCCCAACAGCGTTAGCAAAAGCACCTCCAAGGACATTGGTTCCAGTCCGGCCCAGGTGTAGACCGTCCAATTTGTAATAGTCCCACCTCCCCCAGAACCGGTCCCAATGTCCCAAAAATCTGAACCCCTCCTTCCTGCACCATCTCTCAAGCCACGCATTCATCCTGACTATTCTTTCATTTTTACTCTGACTATCACGTGGCACTGGTAGTAATCCTGAGATTACTACCTCTGAGGTCCTACTTTTTAAACTTGGCTCCTAACTCCCTAAACTCTGCATGTAGGACCTCATCCCGTTTTTTACCTATATCATTAGTGCCTATGTGCACAATGACAACTGGCTGTTCACCCTCCCCCTTTAGAATGTTCTGCAGCCGATCTGAGACGTCCCTGACCCGTGCACCTGGGAGGCAACATACCATTCGGGAGCCTCGTTTTCGACCACAGAACCGCCTATCTACTCCCCTTACAATCGAATCCCCTACGACTATAGCCCTTCCACTCTTTTTCCCGCCCTTCGGAACAGCAGAGCCAGCCACGGTGCCATGGACCTGGCTACTGCTGCCTTCCCCTGGTGAGCCATCTCCCCCAACAATATCCAAAACGGTATACTTGTTTTGGAGGGAGATGACCGCAGGGGACTCCTGCGCTGCCTTCCTGCTCTTTCTCTGCCTTTTGGTCACCCATTCCCTTTCTCCCTCAGCAATCCTAATCTGCGGTGTGACCAATTCACTAAACGTGCTATCCACGACCTCCTCAGCATCGCGCATGCTCCAAAGTGAGTCCATCCGCAGCTCGAGAGCCGTCATGCGGTCTAACAAGAGCTGCAGCTGGACACACTTCCTGCACGTGAAGGAGTCAGGGTCATCAGCCATGTCCCTGAGCTCCCACATTGAGCAAGAGGAGCATGATACGGGTCTGAGATCTCCTGCCATTTTTAATCTTAAGTTTAAACTTAGTTAAATGAAAAAGGAACAAAAAGTTTTTACCAATCACAATAAAACCAGAGAAATCGAAAAAGCCTTACCTTATAAACACCCCACCGAGTCCTTTTTTTTGGTTAGAGGAGGAGGGCGGGTGGGAGACACTACAAGTGTGGTGTCTCGGGTTCAGAAACCGCCCAAATATATAGTGTTTTACTTACCCAGCAGCCCCCTGGCCTCCGCCGAAAAACAAAAGGAAATTAAATTTACTTTCAAACGGACTTTCCCAGCTGCTCACTCGCTCACACGCTGCTCCCGAAAAAGCTGCTGCACTGAAAGGAAAGTTATTTTAAACCGCCCAAATATATAGTGTTTTACTTACCCAGCAGCCCCCTGGCCTCTGCCGAAAAACAAAAGGAAATTAAATTTCCTTTCAAACGGACTTTCCCAGCTGCTCACTCGCTCACACGCTGCTCCCGAAAAAGCTGCTGCACTGAAAGGAAAGTTATTTTAAACCGCCCAAATATATAGTGTTTTACTTACCCAGCAGCCCCCTGGCCTCTGCCGAAAAACAAAAGGAAATTAAATTTCCTTTCAAACGGACTTTCCCAGCTGCTCACTCGCTCACACGCTGCTCCCGAAAAAGCTGCTGCACTGAAAGGAAAGTTATTTTAAACCGCCCAAATATATAGTGTTTTACTTACCCAGCAGCCCCCTGGCCTCTGCCGAAAAACAAAAGGAAATTAAATTTACTTTCAAACGGACTTTCCCAGATGCTCACTCGCTCACACGCTGCTCCCGAAAAAGCTGCTGCACTGAAAGGAAAGTTATTTCAAACCGCCCAAATATATAGTGTTTTACTTACCCAGCAGCCCCCTGGCCTCCGCCGAAAAACAAAAGGAAATTAAATTTACTTTCAAACGGACTTTCCCAGCTGCTCACTCGCTCACACGCTGCTCCCGAAAAAGCTGCTGCACTGAAAGGAAAGTTATTTCAAACCGCCCAAATATATAGTGTTTTACTTACCCAGCAGCCCCCTGGCCTCTGCCGAAAAACAAAAGGAAATTAAATTTCCTTTCAAACGGACTTTCCCAGCTGCTCACTCGCTCACACGCTGCTCCCGAAAAAGCTGCTGCACTGAAAGGAAAGTTATTTTAAACCGCCCAAATATATAGTGTTTTACTTACCCAGCAGCCCCCTGGCCTCTGCCGAAAAACAAAAGGAAATTAAATTTCCTTTCAAACGGACTTTCCCAGCTGCTCACTCGCTCACACGCTGCTCCCGAAAAAGCTGCTGCACTGAAAGGAAAGTTATTTTAAACCGCCCAAATATATAGTGTTTTACTTACCCAGCAGCCCCCTGGCCTCTGCCGAAAAACAAAAGGAAATTAAATTTCCTTTCAAACGGACTTTCCCAGCTGCTCACTCGCTCACACGCTGCTCCCGAAAAAGCTGCTGCACTGAAAGGAAAGTTATTTTAAACCGCCCAAATATATAGTGTTTTACTTACCCAGCAGCCCCCTGGCCTCTGCCGAAAAACAAAAGGAAATTAAATTTACTTTCAAACGGACTTTCCCAGATGCTCACTCGCTCACACGCTGCTCCCGAAAAAGCTGCTGCACTGAAAGGAAAGTTATTTCAAACCGCCCATATATATAGTGTTTTACTTACCCAGCAGCCCCCTGGCCTCCGCCGAAAAACAAAAGGAAATTAAATTTACTTTCAAACGGACTTTCCCAGCTGCTCACTCGCTCACACGCTGCTCCCGAAAAAGCTGCTGCACTGAAAGGAAAGTTATTTCAAACCGCCCAAATATATAGTGTTTTACTTACCCAGCAGCCCCCTGGCCTCTGCCGAAAAACAAAAGGAAATTAAATTTACTTTCAAACGGACTTTCCCAGCTGCTCACTCGCTCACACGCTGCTCCCGAAAAAGCTGCTGCACTGAAAGGAAAGTTATTTCAAACCGCCCAAATATATAGTGTTTTACTTACCCAGCAGCCCCCTGGCCACCGCCGAAAAACAAAAGGAAATTAAATTTACTTTCAAACGGACTTTCCCAGCTGCTCACTCGCTCACACGCTGCTCCCGAAAAAGCTGCTGCATCCTTTGATCACCCAGACCACCTACTCCCACCTCCATGACATCACCGTCTCTGTCCCTGATTCTAAACCGCAGATCCTCAAATCACCCAGACCACCTACTTCCACCTCCATAGCATCACCGTCTCTGTCCCTGATTCCAAACCCCAGATCCTCAAATCACCCAGACCACCTACTTCCACTTCCATCACTTCAGTGTCTCTGTCCTTGATTCCAAACCCCAGATCCTCAAATCACCCAGACCACCTACTTCCACCTCCATAGCATCACCGTCTCTGTCCCTGATTCCAAACCCCAGCTCCTCAAATCACCCAGACCACCTACTTCCACCTCCATCACTTCACTGTCTCTGTCCTTGATTCCAAACCCAGATCCTCAAATCACCCAGACCACCTACTTCCACCTCCATAGCATCACCGTCTCTGTCCCTGATTCCAAACCCCAGATCCTTTGATCACCCAGACCACCTACTCCCACCTCCATGACATCACCGTCTCTGTCCCTGATTCTAAACCGCAGATCCTCAAATCACCCAGACCACCTACTTCCACCTCCATCACTTCACCGTCTCTGTCCCTGATTCCAAACCCCAGATCCTTTGATCACCCAGACCACCTACTCCCACCTCCATGACATCACCGTCTCTGTGCCTGATTCTAATCCCCAGATTCTCAAATCACCCAGACCACCTACTTCCACCTCTATAACTTCACCGTCTTGGTCCCCGATTCCAAACCCCAGATTCTCAAATCACCCAGACCACCTACTTCCACCTCCATAACATCACCGTCTCGGTCTCTGCCTCAGCTCCTCTGCTCCTGAGTCCTTAGTCTGTGTTTTTTTGGCTCCACACTCGACTATTCCAATTCTCTCCACCTTGTCCCTCCCATAAACTGAGCTCATCTGAACCTCTGCTGCCCGTATCCTACCTTGCACGAAGTCCCGTCCACCCATCACCCTGTGCTCCCTCACGTACATTGTCTCTTGGTCTCAGTTTTAAACTTTTCATCATCCTTTTCAGCCCCAGCTCATTACCAATAGCCGAGAAAGTGAACTGCATCCCCAAATGTCAACCCTTTGTGTTTGGTATTTTACCATAAGTACTTTTCACGTGCAGGGTGACAGTAGGATTCCTACAATTGGCATAAAAGGGACAGGAGACAGAGGGGAGGGGGTGGAATTTGGCTCAGACTCAAATGAAACACCATCACCTCCATATTCCCTCCTCCAGGCCACACCCCATCTAGACTTGGACATATATCACTGTTCCTGCATCATCACTCGGTCAAAAGCCTGAAATCCTTTCTGTTACAGTATTGTGGGAACACCTTCACAACAGGGACTGCAGTGGTTCAGGATGAAGACCCACCATTTTCTCACGGTAACACGGGAAAGTAATGCCATCCTTGACAGCGTCACCCATATCCTGAGAACAAATAGACATGAGATAAAATCAATGAGTTTATAATTGACGAACTGAAAGCAGGCGAGGGCTGCGATCACAGTGGGACGTCATAACCCCATAAACAAATTGTTAGCACAACTTGCCTCACCAGCATCTTGTGCTTGCCTTTCTGCTGTTGTCTTCATCACAAAACAAGCAACGTTTAAACTCTGACTTAAAAAACTACTGAACGTCAATTGTACACACCAGATACGTGCTCAATGGTTTCTGTTACCAGACAGTCAGAGAGTCTCCTCTGTGCTCACTGACCTACATTGGCTCCCCGTCTGTCAGCACCTTAATTTTCTCATTCTTGTGTTTGAATCTCTCCATGGTCTCACCCTCCCCCAATTCGTCCCATTGCCCTGTCCATTCCCCTATTCCTGTTAATCTTATGCCTTCGAGTCTTCTTTTCCCAACTCCCTTTTTAAAGTGAGTTGCTTTCCCTCTCTCTCTCTCCCAGCTGTAATTTTCACTCTATGGCACGACTGGTGCCAACCTTACAGAAACTTGGATCTATAAAGTGATGTGAACTGCACAGCTGGCCATTTCTGGTGCAGCCAGCACAGTGTCCTATGCTCGGCTGGGCTCTAGTGCGGGCATACCATGTATGTGCTGTTAGTGTGAGGAGGGGTTTGAAGTAAAGCCTGGTTACCCGACCAAACCCGTTCAAAGCGTTTTTAGTGTTTGATTCACTGCTACTTCTCTTCCAGGAATGCCTACCTTGAAGAAGTTCTGCTCTTCTCTCCGACGGGATTTTCGTTTGCATTTGCTTAAAGCCTGTTAACATTTCTAACCTTTGCCTGTTCTGAGGAAGGGTCACTGAGCTGAAACGTTAACTCTGCTTCTCTCTCCGCAGATGCTGCCAGACCTGCGGAGTATTTCCAGCGCGTTTTCGTTTTATTGCAGATTTCCAGCATCTGCAGCAATTTGCTTTTATATTACCGACAATCTGCCTGTTGCCGAGCTCTGATTGACGACTCCCACGTACGTCAGGTGGAGGGTCTAGGGCAGACCTGTGCCTGGCGGGCGGGGGGAAGGGGATTAGTCACTCTCTCTGACTGACAGGGGCTGCCCAGGTAGCGTTAGCGCTGATTGGTGGAATACAGGACAGGTGTTGTGGGAGCAGCCGCCCCGACTGCTTTTGCACAGTTCAGTAAATCCTGCAAACTGGACAGGTCACCACCTCCACTCAACACAATTTAAATAATACAGGCATGGTAAGTGTCGGGTTGTGGAAATGGCTGCTGCAGGGAACACGGAACGGGGAGTGGGGAACTCAGAAGACACAGGGGGTGGGGAGGTGGAGAAGGGGAGAGAGTGATAGAGAGAGGAGGGAGAGAGACAGAAACAGACAGAGAGGGGGGAGAGACTCCTCAGATACAGAAGCAGTCCGCATAGAAATGCAGCAAGACCTGGACAATATCCAAGCTTGGGCTGATAAGTGGCAAGTAACATTCGTGCCACACAAGTGCCAGGCAAATGACACTTGAACCGCTGCAGTCCATTTGGGGTAGGTACACCCACAGTGCTGTTAGGAAGGGAGTTCCAGGATTTAGACCCAGCGACAGTGAAGGAACGGCAATATAGTTCCAAGTCAGGATGGTGTGTGACTTGGAGGGGAACTTGCAGGTGTTGGTGTTCCCATGCGTCTGCTGCCCTTGTCCTTCTAGTTGGTAGAGGTCGCGGGTTTGGAAGGTGCTGTCTAAGAAGACTTGGTGCATTGCTGCAGTGCATCTTGCAGATGGTACACACTGCTGCCACTGTACATCAGTGGTGGAGGGAGTGAATGTTTGTAGATGGGGTGCCAATCAAGTGGACTGCTTTGTCCCGGATGGTGTCGTGCTTCTTGAGTGTTGTTGGAGCTGCACTCATCCAGGCAAGTGGAGAGTATTCCATCACACTCCTGACCTGTGTCTTGTAGATGGTGGACAGGCTTTGGGGAGTCAGGAAGTGAGTTACTCACCACAGAATTCCCAGCCTCTGACCTGCTCTTGTAGCCACAGTATTTATGTGGCCGGTCTAGTTCAGTTTCTGGTCACTGGTAACCCCCAAGATGTTGATAGTGGGGGGATTCAGCGATCGTAATGCCATCAAACATCAAGGGGAGACGGTTAGATTCTCTCTTGTTTGAGATGGTCATTGCCTGGCACTTGCATGGGGTGAATGTTAACTGTGCTGACACTTGGAGGAAAACAGTCATGCTTAGGTTCACACCTGTTTCAAACCTGGAAGTTATTAATCCTCAGAAACACGACCAATTTCTGCATAACTCCTTAAATGAAAATAAAAATTCAGAAAATAGAATGAACTTTTAAACTCGACATATTAGCATAGCAGTGTTATTGTCACATAGTGCCAAAACAGGAAGGTAAACTATATCCAAACCTCTACTCTACTTTCCAGTTTGGAAAATTATTTTACACAGACCTGTAGGTACCTGGCAAAACTACTAGATGGCAGTGTTGTATTACTCTAAAACAAAATAGAAAATTGAACAAAGTCTAAAATTAAAGAAAACACTTTGTGAGTTCAACTAGCTTGGGGCAGGAGACAAAATAGTGAACAACAAAACGTCGGAGAGAATTATTCTCTGCGAGGATACCAACTGAATCAGGGAGATATATTTAGGTTAAGTGAGTGGGAAAAGACCTGGCAAATGGAATATTTTTTATTTATTTTATTTTAATTTTATTTAGAGATACAGCACTGAAACAGGCCCTTCGGCCCACCAAGTCTCTGCCGACCATTAACCACCCATTTATACTAATCCCATATTCGGTACCACATTCCCACCATCTACCTACACTAGGGGCAATTTACAATGGCCAATTTACCTATCAACCTGCAAGTCTTTGGCTTTGGGAGGAAACCGAAGCACCCGACGGAAACCCACGCGGTCACAGGAAGAACTTGCAAACTCCGCACAGGCAGTACCCAGAATCGAACCCGGGTCGCTGGAGCTGTGAGGCTATGGTGCTAACCACTGCGAAAGTGTGAAATTGTCCACTTTGGCAGGAAGAATAAAAAAGAAGCATATTATCTAAATGGTGAGAGATTGCAGAGCTCTGAGACGCAGAGGGATCTGGGTGGTCCGAGTGCACGAATCACAAAAGGTCAGTATGCAGGTACAGCAGGTAATTAGGAAAGCTAATAGAATGTTATTGTTTATCACAAGGGGAATTGAATACAAAAGTAGGGAGGTTATGCTTCAGTTATACAGGGCATTGGTAAGAACACATCTGAAGTACTGTGTACAGTACTGGTCTCCTTATTTAAGGAAGGATGTAAATGCATTGGAGGCAGTGCAGAGATGGTTTACTAGACTAATACCTGGAATGGGTGGGCTGTCTTATGAGGAAAGATTGGACAGGCTAGGCTTGTATCCACTGGAATTTAGAAGAGTAAGAAGCGACTTGATTGAAACATATAAGATCCTGAGGGGTTTTGACAGGGTGGATGTTGAAAGGATGTTTCCCCTTGTGGGAGAATCTCGAACTAGGGGTCACTGTTTAAAAATAAGGGGTCACCCATTTAAGACAGAGATGAGGAGAAATTTTTTCTCTCAGAGGGTCATGAGACTTTGGAATTCTCTTCCTCAAAAGGCAGTGGAAGCAGAGTCTTTGAATATTTTTAAGGCAGAGGTAGATAGATTCTTGATAAGCAAGGGGGTGGAAGTTATCGGGGGTAGGTGGAAACATGGAGCAATCAGTTCAGCATTGAACTTATTGAATGCGGAGCAGGATCAAGGGGTTGAGTGGCCTACTCCTGCTCCTAATTCGTATATTCAACACATCAGTGGTAGGTTGGCGGGAATCCCATGGTAACAGCTTTTCAACCTCTTTTTGCACTTTCTACACAGAGAGTGGACAATATAATGGACGTCATGCGGGCGTGAAGGTGTTCCAACTTTGGTACACACACATTTCCGTTAGCTAGACACAGCTTTCCTATCACAGTTAGACCAATTTATAAAATGGCCCAGACAATTCACCATCTATTATTGGCAGAGGGTCAAAGCCAGCCTCATAAAGGCATTGTAAGACAGGCAGATACATTAACAATTTTCCTAAAACCAGAAAACCCCATCATGGAAAACACTGAGAAAACAAAATGGCTTCAAATTCCCAAAACTGGGCGAAGCAGACAAAACAAATTTTAATTGACCATTACAAAACTAACCTTCAAAAAAAATTGGATGATTTTATTTTATTTTATTTTTATTTAGAGATACAGCACTGAAACAGGCCCTTCGGCCCACCGAGTCTGTGCCGACCATCAACCACCCATTTATACTAATCCTACACTAATCCCATATCCCTACCACATCCCTACCTGTCCCTATATTCCCCTACCATCTACCTACACTAGGGGCAATTTATAATGGCCAATTTACCTATCAACCTGCAAGTCTTTGGTGGTGGGAGGAAACCGGAGTACCCGGCGAAAACACACGCAGACACAGGGAGAACTTGCAAACTCCACACAGGCAGTACCCAGAATTGAACCCGGGTCGCTGGAGCTGTGAGGCTGCGGTTGGTATCGGGTTGACCGCCTGCAAGAAGCTATTGCCAAAGCAAAAAGTTGGAACCCTAAAAAAAAACCTTTCAAGGCAAACTTAAAATAAAAACAATGGTTGAGGTTAAACGGGAGTCACAACAAACTACGGCAATCCGGATTACAAATAATCCAATCCTAACACCAGCCGTATTGGATGACGCTTGACCCCATTCCCTCAGATTAACAGAACACTCACATTGTCACTGCAATCCTGGACAAATTGGAATTACAGAAATGTGAAAAATCTTGCTTTCAATTGTCATTAATCACTGACTCAATCCAGGAGTTAAATCAATGATAAAAACCAGGAGCTACATTCCAGCACCAGCGGCCAAATCTTTCCAGGATTAGTCTCTGAACACATTCACTGGAGAGAGAATGCAGCAAGTATTATAATTAATAAATGGATGAAATCCTTAAACAGCAAAAGAGTTTAACCCGAGGAAAGCAGAGCTTTGGCCGAGGGGAAATCTATCAAAGGCATTTCCCACCCTACAGGACCACAGGAGAAGGTTAAGATTAAACTGACAGATTACTTCAGTGACTCAGTTTCAGACAATCTTTCACACAAACGGGCAGACCGAGGTTTTAATTTCTACTAAAGAAAATCAATCAGAAACAGAAAAAAAAAATCCCTGCATCAAAAGACAAACAAAGTCTCACCGGAAGAGAAAGGCAGGCGATTAGGGAATTAAAAACTAACCCGAACATCGTTATAAAACCAGCAGATAAGGGCAGTAGTATAGTATAGTATAAACAGTACCTGTTTGAAGCACACAGACAATTAAATAATACAGACCACTACATTAAATTAACAAAACCCATCTTTCAGGAAACACAAAAAGAGATTGACAATATATTAGAACGACTCCATAAGTCTAAATTTATTAAACAGAAACAGGTTGAATACCTGAGAGGGGAACAATCGCGGCCCAGAAAGTTTTACATACTGCCCAAAATACATAAGCGTCCAGATACATGGACAATTCCAGGGGAGATACCACCGGGAAGACCCATTGTGTCAGACTGTGGTCGTGAATCCTACAGGGTAGCTGAATACATTGATTCATTCCTCAACCCCTTGGCCCAGAAACATCCCAGTTATATCAAGGACACATATCACTTCACAGAAATAGTTAACTCGTTGTCTGTACCCCCTAATGCCCTTCTTTTTACCATGGACATCGAAAGCCTATATACAAATATAGAAACAAACAGAGGTATACAGGCGGTTAAAAATGCCCTCGCTAAATTTCCCCACCCTAAAAGACCAGATGAAGCTATAATTCAGCTACTACATCTGGGTTTAACAAAAAATGACTTTGAATTCGATGGGGCATCTTACCTCCAAATTAAGGGCACCGCTATGGGCAAAAAGTTTGCCCCGGCCTATGCAAACATTTACATGGCAGACTGGGAGGAGAGTGTCTTCAAAAAGTGTCCCAAGCACCCAATGTGCTATTATAGGTACTTGGATGATATATGGGGGGTTTGGACCCACACAGAATCAGAATTAGAAGATTTCATCAACACTCTCAATAATCATCACCCCTCCATTAAAATTAAAGCCACAACACACAAGAAAAGCATTGACTTTCTCGACACTACAGTTTTTAAGTTGCCACTCGAGAACAACAGTCACAAATTAGCAACAAAGGTATTCTTCAAAGTAACTGACACACATACACTCCTGCACACTAAAAGCCATCATCCCAGGCACACCTTTAGGGGACTGGTAAAGTCACAACTCATGCGGTTCCACCGCATATCCACAAAACTGGAGGATTTCACTACCCTTTTCACCGCACTGAGACGGAGGGGGTACACAAAGAGATTCCTCAGACATATCAAGTCCAATTTCCTGAGGGAGATGGAGAACCCACAGCCACGGGATAGGCCAACTACAAGACTACCACTTGTTGCAACATACGGCGCAACAACTCAACAGATAAATAGGGTAGTGAGAAACCATTTTGAAAAGTTAAAAGGGGATGTTAACTCACTGAGCCAATATAGCATAACATCAGCTTTCAAAAGAGGCAAAAACCTAAAAGACCTATTGGTCACGAGCAGCGGAAAGGCACAAGCCGTACCAAATTGCGGTGACAGACTATGTGGAACATGTAAACACCTAAAGGTCTTAAAAATCTTGCAAAACGAGAACACAGGAAAAACCGCTTTAATAAATTTGATGTAAACAGTGCCACATTTTATATATAGGGGAAACAGGGAACACTTTAAGAACTAGATTTACTGGACACCTTAGTTCCATCCGGACAGGGAAGGAAGACAAGGCGATAACCAGACATTTTATGCAACATGGAATTCAGTCCCTGGAAATCATGAGGCTTGAAACTAACTTGAATTGGACACCAATACAAAGGAAAAGGAAAGAGAAATGGTGGATCTTAACATTACAAACCCAGTTACCAAAGGGTCTGAACCAAATGTAGGACAGCAAATATTTCTTCACCCATACTTAAAACGTAACACATCCAAAACAATCCTGAACTCCACATACCCCTAATCCATGGGAACACAGCACACCATCCACAACCATCTCGGACAATAACACCAGCCTTAGAAGTAGCCCATCTACCCAAAGAAAGTTGGTGCACTGGGGAACCCAATTAAACAATATTAATAATCTAAAACCCAAAAGCCCAAATGGACTAGGCCGAAAATGACAAAAGTCATAATCGGTTGACCGCATTTGTTGACAACGCGAACGGTAGGTGGCGCTGTTTTGGCACATGCGCAAATACAGCATGTGCCACGAAAACGTCACAGATTGCGACTGTAGCAGCTGCCAGGACTAAAGATGGCGCTGCTCAAAGAATCACACAGAGGCAACCTAACGAACACGTGGCAGTATACAATGGCCAGAGTGAGAGAGCAGCGCGGGGGCCGGGGAGAGCAGCGCGGGGGCCGGGGAGAGCAGCGTTGAGGGTGTCGGGGGGTGGCGGGAAAGAGAGGAGGGGGGGGAAAGAGAGGAGAGAGTGGGGGGGAAAGAGAGGAGTGGGGGGGAAGAGAGGGAGGGTTGGGGGTGAAGGGCAGGAGTGGGGGTGTGGGGGAGAGTGGGGGGAGGAGCAGCGGAGTGGAAGAGGAGTGCCTTTTTCTGTGCATTCGCCAGAAACACAACAGCAAAAGACTTACCGGCCAGTCCCTGGACCCGGCGACACCGAGGTTTTCGCACACTCGCTCCCCGCAGCTCTCTACAGCCTCTCACATCCGGCCCTCTCCATTCAGCCGTTCCCTCCAGCTGCGGATGCCCAATCCAGTTGCTTCTCCCCTACTTCTCCACAGTATTTCAGGCATTGCAAACTGTCTGGTCCCTGCATTTTGCATGCTCCCTCTCCCCACCCCTCCCTGCTCTCCCCACCCCTCCCCTCTCTCCATCTACCCCCCCTACCTCCACCCCTCCCTCTACCCCCCTACCTCCACCCCTCCCTCTACCACCCTACCTCCACCCCTCCACCAAAGTTGAATATCTGAAGTGCAGTTGCAAAGTCGGGGAAATAGCATGCAAAACAAAGCCTCAACAATTCTGGGGTTAATTATTGAGAAGTTTTATTAAGTTCATTAAGCATCCGAGGCACTGCTGTGCATGGATACATGAGTGTTGTGTCCAGCATTCCCGTTAGACAGACAGGCCGAGTCTCTGCTATGCAGAGCTAAAGAGATTGTTCCTGGAGAGCCTTGTGGTGAATGAACGCTTGGCTCTCTATTCCACTACTGTATTGTTCATGTGAAGAAGGCAAAGTCACAAGAGTCTGAGCTCAGTCTATTCTTGTTGAATGTTCCCCAAACGCATCCCAATGTGCATTCCCAATTCATCCATAAATGCAATGTTCCTTTCCACATCGTGACCAGCTCTGCAGCATGATCCAGTTGCCTTCGTTGCTTGAATGCTGACCTTAAGTCTCAAGGATTGTTTTCTCGACGGCATGTTTTACATGAAAAGAAATAAAGCAAATCAGTGTCAGAGCTTGCCTCCCTCCATCCACTGAAATTACTGTTGTGCACACCTTTTTAAGTTCTGCAGTGAAGGCACCAATTGATAACGTCGCCAATGAAGCACTTATTACCCACCTCAGATGCAGGAATCAGCACATCCTTGCGTCCTCTCCTGCACTGCCTCCTTTGCTTGAATGCCGTCCTTAAGTGTCAAGGATTGTTTTCTCAAGGGCACGTTTTACATGAAAGGAAATAAGGAAAGAACATCAGTGTCAGAGCTTCCCTCCCTCCAATGAAATTACTGTTGAGCATGCTTTGTGTTCTGCGGTAAAGGCATGTACTGATAACACAGCCAATGAATCACTTAGTACCCACCTCAGCTGTAGGAGGCAGGATGATGTTACTGCCCCTATCTCGTGATGGTTCAATGCTGCTCTCAGGGAAAACATGAATGATGTGAGGGTGCTGGAAAAGAAGCACATTTCTTTTGGGCTATGAACATAAAGTTGGCCATTTAGCCCAGCAGTTCCCTACTAGTGGTTATGTTACTTGTGCGTCTTCCCATCCATTCCCATTTAATCCTGCCTACTACGATCACCAGTTGTGTTCACAGCAAGAGCATTCACATTTCTGCTACCACTGGACACGGCATGCTTGTTTCTTTTAGTGCTCAGTCTCTTCTTGCTGAATGTTCCCCAAGTGCTTGACCCCTTTGGACGCCCTCTCTGCTTGACAGGCAGCAGCTGGCAATTGCGGAGTCTCACAAGGCTCTGCATGGTTGTTTCAAAGGCGGATGGGGAAACAGGTGGCTGTGTGCCCATGTGCACTGCTCTGATGGGTGTAGGAGCAGGTGACTGTGTGCCCATGTGCACTGCTCTGATGGGTGTAGGAACAGGTGGCTGTGTGTCCATGTGCACTGCTCTGATGGGTGCAGGAACAGGTGACTGTGTGCCCATGTGCACTGCTCTGATGGGTGTAGGAACAGGTGGCTGTGTGTCCATGTGCACTGCTCTGATGGGTGTAGGAGCAGGTAACTGTGTGCCCATGTGCACTGCCCTGATGGGTGCAGGAACAGGTGACTGTGTAACTGAGCAGCAAGGAGTGGGTACCGCAGGTAGGGAAAGTGGAGCTTTGAACAGGCAGGCATATGTATGGTCCATCAGATCATTAGGCCAGGGGGTGAGACGCTCAGGATCCAGGGTTTGTGACACGTGACTGATGTCCAGCGCGTGGCCACCTCCATCCGAAGGTGCTTCCGGGCAATTGTTGGGCATAGTAAATGGCTCCATCTCATCAGCCAGTCCTTGCTGCCAGTGGAGAGTCTGTTGCCGCAGCCAGTCCAGTCTCCTCACGGGAAACATGAGATGCGATAAGAAATACAGAATGCACTCCATTAAAACGTTACAAAAACGAAAGTGACCGTTAAGACGGTAGGTTGCAGCACATGTACTGCCTGCACACAGCAACTCACAACAGGGACTGGAGAACATACGGTGGCCCAGACAATGGAAATGTTTTCAAAGCAACTTACAAAGGCAGAGCAACTTACTTTGGAACAATCTCCTGTGTCAAATAAAAATGAAGCAAGTCTCCAAAACGAATAAATAATTCAGATAAAATGCAAGAAAATGCCCGACGAAACCTCTCCTCCTTCCACTTTCAAAAACTCGCGCCGAAGCTTTGACGCATGCGCAGAGGTCAACCTGGCGCGTTGCCCGAGGAAGACGGCGTAACGCGATGACGTCATCTGCGCATGCGCAAAACGGTCCTGGCAAGCCGGACCGCAGCGCATACTGATGACATCGGCGATGACGTAGCGTTGTCATGAATTACTTTGTAATCGGTTACACGTACTATGGCAGAACCCTAGACAAACCCCTGTTGCCCAAATACCCTAATGCTAACCGAGAAATTAATGTAACCAAACCCTGAGGCTGGCCCGGATTTCTGACCTGCACCTGCGACCGTGACTGGCCCGCTGTGGCCCTCGCTCCCTAGATGCATGGAAAGTTCTTTACGCAGAGGGTGGTGGGTGCCTGGAACGCGTTGCCAGCGGAGGTGGTAGATGCGGGCACGATAGCGTCTTTTAAGATGTATCTAGACAGATACATGAATGGGCAGGAAGCAAAGAGATACAGACCCTTAGAATATAGGCGACATCTTTAGATAGAGGATCTGGATCGGCGCAGGCTTGGAGGGCCGAAGGGCCTGTTCCTGTGCTGTAATTTTCTTTGTTCTTTGTTCTTTGTTCTTAGACCCAGCCCTAACCTTAACGCCCCCTAACCCTAAACCCAAAGACCGAAACTTAAGGCCCCGACCCCAGCCTTAGCCCAAACCCAAATCCCAACACTCATGAAACCCCGCCCCAGACCCATCCAGGACCCTAAAATCTAACCCCAAAACCAACGGCCCAACCCCAGCCCCAACTCTAGCCCAACCCCCCATAACATCAATTCCCATCGAGACTTCCAGTTGTTTTATTTATGTGTCTGTAAAATATTTTACTCTTTTGTTTTATATTCCTTGATAATTTAATTTCACATTTCCTCTTTGCCCTCATTGTTTTTTTTTAACCTTCCTTCTAATCTTTGTATTTGCCCTTGTCTTGCTGTCCCCTGATCTCCATGTATTTAGTGTATGTCTCTTTCCTTCCCACCAGTTTGTATTTGGGCAAGTTTTGGGTCAGGTGGGACTGACTGGGTGTGTGGCTCCAGTCAAGATCTATCACAGGCACGATGGGCCGAATGGTCTTCTGTGCTGTACCACTCCATCACTTGTCACAGGCTCGTCACCCTCTGGAACAAACACGTGTAACAGAGAGACCTTTAAAAGAGGAACTGGCTAAGTTCCTGAGAGGACATTGTGAGTTACATGGAGTTAGTGGCCAGGTTAGATTATGATGTGTCCTCCTGGAGCCTCAGGGTGTTGACAGAGCAGGTGCCCAGAGGATTTTCCTGAATTGGCGAGGGTCCTTTCCATTCCAAGAGATTACATTAATTTGTAAGGAGGGATGGGAGAGCGTGAGGTTCTACTGTCTACTGGATGGGGCGAGCTCGATGGATCTGATAGTCTTTATGTACGTTTGTGTGGCTGACTGGGGATTCAGTTCAGGTCGTACCTGGTAAGTGGCTCAGAGAGTTCACCCAATCAGCAGCTCTGTCTAAGGGCAATAGACTGGCATCGTGGTCATATTACTGGACTAGTAATCCAGAGACACGAGTTCAAATCCCACCAAGAGAGCTGAGGAATTGAAATTCAGTTAATCAAATCAGAATTTGGAATTAAAAATCTTGTATCAGTGATGGTGTTCATGAAAGTAGGGGATTGTTGTAGCAACCCATCTGGCTCACTAATGTCCTTCAGGGAAGGAAATCTGCCATCCTGGTTGACTCTAAGCAGCCCTCTGAAATAGCCTCACAAACCACACAGCTTTCTTCAAGAAGGGATGGGCAATAAGTGCTGGCCTCGCCAGCAACGCCCGCATCCCGTGAATGAATAAAACAAACTGAAGATGAAGAGAACTCTTCTCTTCGCTTTTCTGGTCTTTATTCTAGCCCGCGCACAAATCACAAAAAAACACAGAAAGTTTGTCCAATTTGAATCCACGTTTATTTCCAGATTTCACATTGAAGTTGTTGAATTAACGTGACTTGATAGAGAATTGACGGATGGATAGGTTCCTGTCTGCTCCGTCCAGCACGTCCCACACAACTGCGATGCCTTCTCATCACAACACAGATTGACTCCCCACCCCACCCTCGACCATGTGATCTCCTGAGAGAGGCGAAAAACCAGACATAAAAACCCAGGCCAACTTGGGAAGAAAATCTGGAAAATTCCTCTCCGACCCCCTTAGGCGATCGAAACGAGTCCAGGAGATCACTCTAGCCCTCTTCAGCCACTGCTTTCCAAGACAATAGCTTTCCCAGACACCATCTGAACACACTGCCTCAGAGCTTAGTCTCCAACCATCTGCACTCTAGCTCTGTACTAGCATGCCCAGGGTTCCCACTTCCCTGCGAACTATGACATCTTTTAATTTATTGGGAACTGATCCCATTCCTTTAGTCTGTGCTGGGCTCTCAGTGGATTGGAACTGAGTTACATAGCCAGCAATGTTTGGATGGAACATCAGCTTTGAAATATTGACGGCCAAATGGGGGGGAATGTGGATCTAATTATCGGGATGCATCGGCACAATTTCCCTGGGGAAAACTTCGTAAGGCGTGACCTCCTTTTTAAGCCATTTTTTCAATGCCTTATCCGTCGAGGGCACGCCCACATGCTTTTCCCCTCCCTCCGTCCCTCCCCGGCTCCCGTGCTGTGTTCAATTTTAGTACACCCCAGAACTCAGCTTGTTGACACCCAAAGACAACCCAGAACGAAGAAACTACATACCAAACACCCCCTCCAATTCCCAAGGGGGCACCCAGGTGGGTGGAAAAAGCCTCGTCACTCGGAAAATGAAGAGAACCTTACAAGGGAGCAGCTTGCAAAGGATCAGCTTCCAAGGGCGCTGATCATCATTCAGACATTCTAGACGCACTGCTGCCGACAAACCAAGTAGTGCTGAGGGCGAGGAGGGTGGAGGGGCCTGTCTGTGAACAGGGGCTAAAGAGACCAAGGACAGACATGATAAAAGTGAGCATCACAACCATGAGTGTCACATTGCTGCTATACCCTAATCTGATGGGCATTCCATCTGAACAGCCAGACCGTCAATCAGAAGCTGGAGAGACCCAAATCTCCTTCAGCTTACTGTTTGGTTCTGGCGCTGACTCCCACGAATAACACTCACTTTCATCAACTTGTCCTGGGAGCCGGAGTCTGTTCCCATGCAGGTTCCACCCTTCTCACCCTGAGCACCAGTTGGACAGTGTCCAGCCGTGTGTGGAGGACGCTGGAATGAAAACTGATGTTTCCCTTACTAAAGGTAGGGTTGTCTTTAATCTCCAAATAACTTGGCTTTCTCCGTGGGCTCCTGAAATCAGACCGGCAGTATTCAACACCAGGATGTAGAAGGAGGACAGTTTGTGAGGTCAATGAAGGATTAACCAGAACCACCATCTGCTGTAAATTTCCCGAGCATCCTGGAGATCAGGCTACCCTGAGCAACAGAATCTCGAAACCAAAGAACCACAGACAGTCCAGCCTCCACCATGACTGCCTGAGGTCCCCCAGCAGATTGGGGATTGTCCGGTGATACGAGCAAGTCGATCGATCTGGTAAACCCCACCCCCCCCGCCAAGTCCTGAAGATATTCTGGACCACCTCAGTGTGGATCATCCACTCGGAAGGTGAACTACACACAGCAGCTGAGTGTGTCGACTGTTGTGTTGTTCACCCCGGCCAAATGTGGCAGCAAAAGTGTCACCCCGTCCTACAAGCACCAATGGGAAGCAACGTATCTCCTTGACAGAGGGACCCAGGAGGGAGTCCCACCCTGTTGACATACCTGACTACTGTCTTATTGTCTGTCTGCAGACACACTGACTTACCCCGCCGTCCCGAGTCTGAAAGTGCACACTGTCCTAATATACCGTTCACACCCTGACCGAGCCTGTTGAAATGCCAAGTGAGCTCAAGCACGCCCACTGGCCTGGAAGCCCATTCATCCTGAATGTGACCTCCCCCAACATCACCCATTTCTCAAAGCATTAGCTGAAGAACCTGGAGAAGACAGTGTTCCCCAAGAGCATCAGCTCGAGTTCAGATGCTGTGACAAAGGCGAGCTGTGGAAACATTACTGGCAGTGGGGATAGTTATCCAGAAGTTTCACCTGGAGAAATCTCCCCAACAGTTCTCTTCTGGAGAATTATCCCTGACTCTCAGTCCCAATACTAAAAGACCATGGTGTCACCTGCCAGAATGGCCACTGGTAGATGGTTCCTCTGAGCATCAAAGCAAACCACATTGTGAGAAACATGGAGGCTCAAGCTGCCAATCCAGAGGATACTCACTACTTCTGGTCTCTTTAACCCAAGAGTGATCCCCCCCTTCCAACTGGCAAAGGCAGGATCACTGCTTGGGGGGGTGCAGCCGGACAGGGTATCAAAGATGAAGTGTTGCTAGCTGCCTGAATTCCAGGTCCTAATCTCCAATGCAGGGGGCTAGCATGGTACAAAGGACATTCCGTTCCGGATACAGCCTGGGAAAGGCTGTTGGAGGTGAGTGGATTGGTGACAGTGAGTGTATTGGTGGGTTGATGGAAGGGGCCTACAGACTAAGTTCTAGAGTGAGCAGTGTCCACATCTTAAATGCCAATTGGGGAATGCCTGAAGGTTCTGCCGCAGCAGCTCCTCCACTTGCTCACCAAAGAAGGCCTCGGCACCAAGGGGCATCTGCAGTACCTGAAGAAAGCCCAAGGTGCTTGGCCACACTAATCGGTGATGCAAGATCCACTGGGCGATACACTCTGCTCCTACAATGAGGGCATCCACACAGCCAGCTGCTGCAGTCAATGTTCTCTGTAGGTGGTCCACACTCCGTACCCACTCACCTGCCGGTGAGGCCGCCCCCCAGTGGATATGGTGGTAGGGAATTGGGGGAGATGTGCCAAACCCTGCAGGAAGCTGCGCCAGATCCCACTTGTGGGTGGAACCAGGCGATAACTTTCCTTCTGATACCTTCACGACTACAGTTGACCAGATACCAGTAAACTGCAAGGTGTGAAGCAGGGTGCTGGAGATCCTATGGATACTGTCTAACTTGGCCTTAACCAGAGGACGCTTATCAAGGGAAAAAGAATCCAGCAAAGGTCGATGCTTGTGGCCTTTTGCAAAACCCCAAGCATGGACTCAAACCCCCAAGTGAAGGGACTTCCAGAAGCCACAGTTTCAGACTCAAGGTCACCCTCGTGTTAAATACATGAAAGCCTAAACGACTGGAGGTCGTGGTCCGACTCAGGATCCCAACTGGGCTTCCGAGGCAGGATGCCTCCAGGAAGCTTCCAAGGGCTCAACCGACAGGGAAGGTTGATAATAGTAAATCTCGGGGAACAGAGTCGAGGGCGGCTGGATTAGCTACGAGCTCATGAACACGAGGGCCGATGGAGATAAACCCTCGAGACATGTTCCCCTGCCACTCGGGGGAGGTGCCAGTGAGGCACACGTACCCTCCCTGCATGAGAGAGCCCTTGGAACCTAGATACCCCTTAAGAATTGCAGGGAGTGGCTGAAGGTGAGTCCACAGAGGTGAGGAGGCAGACACAGATCTATAAAAAGTGAACAGAGACCTGCGACTGCTCTCACCAAAGTGGCAATCACCCCCAACATAGGTGACCCTGAGTGGGGTCGAGTCCCCCAAGGGTGGTGTCCCCCAGATAAGCTGCCGCCAACTGGAGACCAATGTCCCAGGGCTGGGTTGGTGTCACCAGAGGATGGCTCTGGTGAAGGACCACCAACACTAGCTGGTGGCGCTTGGGGGAACCAGCCTTATACTGGCACCAGTCGGCACGGACTCCTCAGAGCTGGCTGATGCCAGGGGAGGACTCTTCCTCAAATTCTGGGAGGTCTCGGTACAAGTTGGTACCGGGGCCTCACCCGATTGTGCGGAGGGGATGGCAGCAACTGGCAGGCGAGTGGCCTGAACCAGCCGGTCCCACTCGACACAATCGAGGCAACAACCAGAGCGTTCCCCCCTCGAGACCTTCAACTTCAGTCCCAAGGTGGAGCTCCAGCCGATATTGGTCAGAGCTGACTGTACGGACTGGGTCCGAGCCAGTGCCAGTGCAGTTAGTCCTGAGCAATATCAAACTGAGCCTGGAGTTGGAGCAGGGTTACTGCTTGATGCCGATGCGGGAACATGAGGGCCGGACGTGAAGATCCAGCCTGGGGGCTAAGATGGGGAAGAGGGTGTGGGGCAAATTTCCCAATTTGGGTGGCACAGTGGCGCAGTGGTTAGCACCGCAGCCTCACAGCTCCAGCGACCCGGGTTCACTTCTGGGTACTGCCTGTGTGGAGTTTGCAAGTTCTCCCTGTGACTGCGTGGGTTTCCTCCGGGTGCTCCGGTTTCCTCCCACAAGCCAAAAGACTTGCAGGTTGGTCGGTAAATTGGCCATTATAAATTGCCCCTAGTATAGGTAGGTAGTAGGGAAATATAGGGACAGGTTGGGATGTGCTAGGAATATGGGATTAGTGTAGGATTAGTATAAATGGGTGGTTGATGGTCGGCACAGACTCGGTGGGCCGAAGGGCCTGTTTCAGTGCTGGATCTTTAAACATAAACAGAAACATAAACAACAATAAAAATAGATGTCAAGGTAAATCTAGGAGGAGCTGGTGGGAATGATAGACCTGGTGGGGATGGGAAATAAACCAGAAGGGAGAGAGAGTCGGTTTCACACCATCTCCAGCCATCGGAGGAGTGTCTAGATGGACCGGTGTCTGGGTTGTTGTTGGCCGTCAAATTAAACCAACAAATGAACAGATGTGGAGTTGGCACTGAGAAATGGATGGGACACAGAGGGATGGGGTGAGGAGAATTTCAGGGACACGGCTCCCTCCTTTGTAGTATTTTGAGTTGGTTTGGGGCAGGATGTGCTGCTTGTTGTGTGTCGTGATGCACTTGTTCTTTGTGCTTTTGTTACTCATCCTTTAGTCTGTGGGTAATTTGATGGAAATTTCCTCTTGCTCATCCTGACACCAACCATGTATGTCTGGAAGAAGAAGCAAAAAACAGATCAGAATCACTGGATTGTAACGAGACATCTCTCGGCATTTTCTAATTCCACTGCTAGTTAAACCATTTAACCTGGAAATGCTGAATGCAGATTCAGAGTGCACCATTACTTATGGACGTGTCTCTTTTCTACTGATGTTCCTGGCCACAGATTCTGATGTTAGCTGAGTATTAAAGATTCTGGAGTCAATCAGTTGATTCCTTCTCCAGAATCACAGTGAAGCTCCAGAATGGCTGCAATGCCATCAGGTGATCCAGGGTCACTGGCACCAGGAGCTTGTCTGACACAATGAGAGGCTTTTAGAGGGCAGTACCTGAGGCATCTGACCTGGGAGGAGGGCCTTGGCATGGAGCGATGGACTGATGAGGTCAGAGGACAGCAGAAATGCTTGGGACAAGTGTTTCTAACCGATTCCTTCAGTATCATTGACTGAGGCCGAGACTGAGCTCCAGATTTTTTACAGTTTTAAATAAGATCTAAACTTTTTCGGAACGGAACTCGAGCAATATTTCCATGATCTGTTTAACACACACACTCCCTTCCCTCACCCCCTGGAAGACATGACTACCTACAGACCATGTTACCTACAGCTCCAAAGAATGGAAGGGATTGATAACGGACCTATTTGCTCCAATAGCTGGCTCTGTCAGTCGCACCATCTTGTGAAGGTTTTCTTCCTCTCTCCCTCTCTCAGCTCGCTGTCTTCTCCATCACAAAACTGTTCAGATCTTCTCCCCGACCACATTCACTCCTAGACAGATCAGCCAGTTAGTTACAGTCAGTGCAGCTCCCTTTCCTTCACTCAAACTGCTCGTACAGCCTCCTGCCTCAAATTAACTCAGTTTACAAACCGATTGTGATGTCTGATCTCACTGTGATGTACAGTGTGAGGGTCAGACTTGCTCTGTGATGTCACGGTTTGACCCGTCCAGTTAAACAAGTCTCACCTTGATCAAACAGAGTGCTACAAAACCCTGTGAGGTTCCTTGGATTACAATAACTCGATATGTTGTAGAATACACTGAAACTTTTCCAGGTGCTTGCGACCCAGAGAATAGGGTGCATGGGTGATGGACAGTGATGCCATTGTCTGGATTGTTAATACCCCTGTTACTGGTGGCACCCAGTAAATATTTGTGACTCTTGCCCACATTCGAGTCTATCCCAGGTAGTGCCATGGGAGATCTGCTAATGGGCGGTGGTTGTCTCCATTTACAGAACAGGCAGTGAGGACCAAGCTGGATAGCTGGAAGTAGCTGGTGGTCAGTGAGGAAGCCGGTAGTGGGCATCTGTAACCATCATTAACCAGATTCCAGACTACCTGTGAGCAACGCCAAGGGAGATCCACCAATAACAAAATGAACTCTAATAATCTACCGATATCAATCACAATACTCGGCTAGCTTTCACAATGCTACAAAATAAACAGGGTTAGACAAACTTTTCAAACCTCTCAACCTTCTGTCTGATCAGATGGCTGATGATATTTACATTGCTTGTGATCTCTGCGTAATGGAAAGCTGCTCAGATCTTCTCCCCGACCACATTCACTCCGAGACAGATCAGCCAGTTAGTTACGGTCAGTGCAGCTCCCTTTCCTTCACTCAAACTGCTCGTACAGCCTCCTGCCTCAAATTAACTCAGTTTACAAACCGATTGCGATGTCTGATCTCACTGTGATGTACAGTGTGAGGGTCAGACTTGCTCTGTGATGTCACGGTTTGACCCGTCCAATTAAACAAGTCTCACCTTGATCAAACTGAGTGTTACAAAACCCTGTGAGTTTCCTTGGATTACAATAACTTGATATTTTAGAATGCACTAACACTTTCCCAGTCTCTGTAATCCACTGATCTTGACCTGTCTCTGGGATCCGTTAGTTTTCCAATGCCAGTTAAGTTTGGGGTGTGTTCAAAGCTGACAACTTCAATTTTATTCTTTGGAACTGCAGTCTGAGTTGCTCATGAATCATTTTTTTGTTTGTGAAATATTTCATTAGAGAATGGGAATTATCATGGGAAACACCAAATTGTCTTTGAAAACTCTTTGATAAGCCAGATTGCCGATGCTTAACACATTCATATGATACTGTTGCCAAAATATAATCCATGTTGAAATTCTTTTGCCTATTATATGCCCATTCTGAAGGTTTGTTCATAGCTTCTTGCACTGTGTCACAGTCTTGCACGATGTTGACACCCCTCCCTCCCTCCCTGTTTGGTGTGAACTGCATTCATATACGTTATGAACAGCACTGATTCTTGTGGAACATCACTTCCCACCTTCTGCCGTTCCAAATTACAACCCTTTACCCCGACAGTCTGTCTTGCAATTGGCTAACTAATTATTCTGCTACTTGTCCTCTGACTCCTCATTCTCTGACCTGATTCATGAGTCTATTATGTGGTATCATATCCCAGATCTTTGAAAACTCACAGAATCACAGAATTGTTACAGTGCAGAAGGAGGCCACACAGTCCATCGTGTCTGCACGGTCTCTCCGAAAGAGCAATTCGCTCAGTTCCATTCCCCCGCCTTCTCCCGGTAACCCTGCACATTCTTCCTTTTCATATAACTGTCTGATTCCGTTTTGTATGCGTCAGTTGAACCTGTCTCCACCACGTTCTCAGGCAGTGCGTTCCAGACCTGAACCACTCACTTTGTGAAGAAGTTTCTCCCCGTGTCACTTTTGCTTCTCTTAGCGAATACTTGAAATCTGTGCCTCTCATTCTCGATCCTTTCACGAATGGGAACAGTTTCTCTCCATCTACTCTGTCCAGACCCCACATGGTTTGAATACCTCTATCAAATCAGCTCTCAGCCTCCTCTTCTGAAAGGAAAATTGTCCTAACTTCTCCAATCTGAAGTTCCTCATCCCTGGAACCATTCTGATGAATCTCTTCTGTACTCTCTCCAATGCCCTCACATATTTCCTAAAGTGCGGTGCCCAGAACTGGACGGAGCACTCCAGCTGAGGCCAAACTAGTGTCTTATACAAGTTCAACATAACCTCCTTGCTCTTGTACTCTGTGCCCCTATTAATAAAGCCCAGGATACTGTATGCTTTATTAACCGCACTCTCAACCAGTCCCGCTACCTTCAATGACTTATGCACATATGCATGCAGGTCCCTCTGCTCCTGCAGCCTCTTTAGAATTGTACCCTTTGTTTTATGTTGTCTCTCCATGTCTTTCCTACCAAAATTAATCGCTTCACATTTCTCTGCAGTGAACTTCATCTTCCCATTCCACCAACCTGCCCATGTCCTTTTGAAGTTCTACACTATCCTCCTCACAGTTCACAATGCTTCCAAGTTTCATATCATCTGCAGACTTTGAAATTGTGCCCCATACACCAGGGTCTCGGTCATTAATATATATCAGGAAAAGCAAGGCTCTCAACACTGACCCCTGGGAAACTCCGTCACAAACCTTCCTCCAGCCTAAAATCATCCATTAACCACAACTCTCTGTTTCCTGTCACTCAGCCGATTTCGTATCCATGTTGCTCCCGTCCCTTTTATTCAATGAACTGTAGGTTTGCTCACAAGTCTGATGTGTGGCACTGTATCAAACGCCTTTTGAAAGTCCATGTACACCACATCAACAGCATTGCCCTCATCAACCCTCTCTGTTACCTCCTCAAAGAACTCCAGCAAGTTAGTTAAACATGATTTTCCCGGTCCATGCTGGCTTTCCTTAATTAACCCACATTTGTCCAAGTGACTAGTAATTATTCTTTTTAGCAATTTCCCCACCTGACTGGCCTGTAGTTGCTGGGCTTATCTTTACACCCTTTTTTGAACAATTCTCCAGTCCTCTGGCACCACCCCCAAATCGAAGGAAAAGTGAAACATTATGGCCAGTGCCTCTGCAATTTCCACCCTCACATCCCTCAGTATCCATGGATGCATCTCATCCGGTCCTGGTGTTTTATCCACTTTCAGTACAGACAGCCTATATAATATATCTTCTTTATCAATTTTAAACCCCTCCAGTGTCTGAATACCTCCTCTTTCACCATTGCCTGGGTTGCAAGGAGGGAGACAGAAAGCAGGAAACTACAGGCCAGTTAGCTTAACATCTGTCTTAGGGAAAATGTTGGAAGCTATTATTTAAGATGTAATAGCAAAAATTGGAGGATCAAGGTTATCTTGGAGAGTTGTGGGGCTGGACGAGATGACAGAGGTAGCACCTGAACCACAAAGCTTTCACATCTGTCTCCATTCGCTAAAGTGGGCAATGGCCCCACCACAATATGGGCAGTCAATGTGAGAGGCTCGGTACCATCAGGAAGAATTGGTCATGTCCTGTATTCTCGTGAGTGTGTTTGACAAGTGCCTTCAGCTCCAAAATCAAGTAAGATATCTGACTAATCAGGTGCCATTTTCTCAGTGGTGGGAAAACTGCCGTTACATCTGGGCACATCCCCGACAACGGTCACAAATAAAATGCAGGGAACTAACAACAGAAAGGAGCCTTACTGTGCTCTTTACGGCATTCATTGAAAACAATCTCAAAATTGCTTTTTCCTTTCAAAGCCTCATCTGTTAAAGTGGAGACCAATTTAGCCACCAGATGCTGAATCCCCAACAGTCCTCAGTGTTATCCTCTTGTGACATGCTAACAGTTAGAACATAGAACAGCACAGCACAGTACAGGCCCTTCGGCCCACGATATTGTGCCGACCCTTTAACCTACTCTAAGATCAAATTACCTACATACCCTTCATTCTACTATCATCCATGTATCCAGTTAGCTGGCGTTGCCTGTGGGTTTCTACAGCTGAGGCATTTCGCACGGGTTTTGCGACCTCAGTACATTTTCGCAGAGCCACAGGACAGCTGGGCGGAAAGGAACGGAAGAAAGTAGTACAGTTACTTGCAACTGAACTCTGCAGGTTTTACCCAACAAGCCTGATCTTACATGTGCTGTGGGTGTGAGGCTACATTCTCCATCCTCGACCATGAACGATACGCAAAGCTCTGGTGTTCTGCAAAATAGGCGAGGAGCTTCACTGCCCTCTTTAGCCAGTCTGTGTGATACCAAGAAACATGATTATCCCCTCAGCACGGAATAGTTTATTCTGGAACATTATTCGATGGAAACCATCTCCCAGATAAATGATGCATTCAGTAAGGCTCCGGCATGTATCCGTAGTTTTACGACATACCGACACAATATATAGAAACTGTATAAGTGACTGTTTATCATTGTATCTCAATCCAAACATTCTACGCAGCGGTATTTTAACACAGTTTGAATTCTGATTGTGATTTTTCCATAGAATTTGCTGCACGTAAACAGGCCATTTGGTCAGAATATGGGTATGGTAGCCTACTGCTGAAAGTAACCCAGAATGCCTGGACTAATGATTGGAAATTGTCAGTTCAAATCCCACCGTGACCACTGGGGAGTTCAAAATTCTGTTAATTAAATACATTTTGAATTATCAGCAATAGAGACTATGATTGTCACAAAAAAACCCATCTGGTTCACTCATGCCCTTTCGACAAGAAAATCTACCGTTCTTACTCAGTCTGGTCTCTCTGTGACTCCAGAACCAAAGCTATGTGATTGACTCTTCAATGTCTTCTGAATTAGCCTCGCAAACCTCTCAGCTGTATTCAGGAAGTTGGCTCGCCACCAGCTTCTCGAGGGCACTTCGGGATGGGTAATAAATACTGGCCTGGCCAGTGAAACTCAATGAATGATATTTTAAAAAAACAATCCATGCCAGTATTTATGCTCCACATGGGCCTCCTCCCACCCTTCTTCATCCAATCACCCTTTTTTTTTAGAGATACAGCACTGAAACAGGCCCTTCGGCCCACCGAGTCTGTGCCGATCATTAACCACCCATTTATACTAATCTTACACTAATCCCCTATTCCTACCACATCCTCACCTGTCTTTATATTCCCCTACCACCTACCTATACTAGGGGCAATTTATAATGGCCAATTTACCTATCAACCTGCAAGTCTTTTGGCTGTGGGAGGAAACCGGAGCACCCGGAGGAAACCCACACAGACACAGGGAGAACTTGCAAACTCCACACAGGCAGTACCCAGAATTGAACCCGGGTCGCTGGAGCTGTGAGGCTGCGGTGCTAACCACTGCGCCACTGTGCCGCCCAATCCTTCTTCATCCAATCCTGTCAGCATAGCTTTCTATTCTTTTCCACTGCTAATATGATAATGAGTTCTACATTTTCACCATTCCCCAGGTAAAGGAGTTTCTCTTGAATTCCTTATTGGATTTATTGGTTACTATCTTATAGTGAGAGCCCCAAGTCCTGGTTTCCCCCAATGAGTGGTTTGTGCATGATTTACATTAACCTGCTGTTAGTGTCATGTGGAGCACAATTTTCATCAAATCATCCAATATTTTTGCACTTTATTTTCATGTCAGCTGTGGCTCAGTTGATCGCGCTCTCACAGCTGGAGGTTGTGGTTAAGTTAAACCCCTACACAAAAAGATTCCTCAGACATATCAAGTCCAATTTCCTGAGGGAAATGGAGAACCCACAGCCACGGGATAGGCCAACTACAAGACTACCACTTGTTACAACATACTGCGCAACAACTCAACAGATAAATAGGGTAGTGAGAAACCATTTTGAAAAGTTAAAAGGGGATGTTAACTCACTGAGCCAATATAGCATAACATCAGCTTTCAAAAGAGGCAAAAACCTAAAAGACCTATTGGTCACCAGTAGCGTAAAGGCACAAGCCGTACCAAAATACGGTGACAGACAATGTGGAACATGTAAGCACCTAAAGGTCTTAAAAATCTTACAAAACGAGAACACTGGAAAAACCGCTTTAATAAAGCAAAGAATTATATGCGAGCAACAAAATGTAGTCTATGTAATTTGATGTAAACAGTGCCACATTTTATATATCGGGGAAACAGGGAACACTTTAAGAACTAGATTTACGGGACACCTTAGTTCCATCCGGACAGGGAAGGAAGACAAGGCGATAACCAGACATTTTATGCAACATGGAATTCAGTCCCTGGAAATCATGGGGCTTGAAACTAACTTGAATTGGACACCAATACAAAGGAAAAGGAAAGAGAGATGGTGGATCTTAACATTACAAACCCAGTTACCAAAGGGTCTGAACCAAATGTAGGACAGCAAATATTTCTTCACCCATACTTAAAACGTAACATCCAAAACAATCCTGAACTCCACATACCCCTAATCCATGGGAACACAGCACACCATCCACAACCATCTTGGACAATAACGCCAGCCTTAGAAGTAGCCCATCTACCCAAAGAAAATTGGTGCACTGGGGAACCCAATTAAACAATATTAATAATCTAAAACCCAAAAGCCCAAATGGACTAGGCCGAAAATGACAAAAGTCATAATCGGTTACACAGACTATGACAGAACCCTAGACAAACCCCTGTTGCCCAAATACCGTGACCTCTACCAGTTAGAAGGACAAGGGCAGCAAATACATGGGAACCATCTACAAGTTCCCCTCCAAGTCACACACCATCCTGACTTGGAACTATATCACCATTCCTTCACTGTTGCTCTGTCAAAATCCTGGAACTCCCTTCCTTACAGCACTGTGGGTGTACCTACCCCACATGGACTGCAGCGGTTCAAGAAGGCAGCTCACCACCACCTTCTCAAGGGCAATTAGGGGTGGGCAATAAATGCTGGCCTGGCCAGCGACACCCACATCCCGTGAATGAATAAAAAAAAACCCTAATGCTAACCTAGAACTTAATGTAACCAAACCCTGAGGCAGGCCCGGATTCCTGACCCGCGCCTGCAACCGTGACTGACCCGCAGTGGCCCTCGTTCCCCAGACCCAGCCCCAACTCTGACGCCCTCTAATCCTAAACCCAAAGACCTAAACCTAAGGCCCCACCCCTAGGCCCAAGGCCCCGACCCCAGCCTCAACCCCCCGTAACGTCAATGTAACTCTTGCCCCTGGACCCAGACCCAACACTAAGGCTTCACACCAAAGCCGAACGCCCCGACCACAGCCCCAACTCCAACTTCAACACGTAACCCTAGCCCTAACTTAAGGAAACCAAACCCTGAGGCTGTCCCGGATGCCTGAACCGAGCCTGCGACTGTGACTGACCCGGGGTGGCCCTTGCCCTCCAGACCCAGCCCTAACCCTAACGCCCCTTAACCCTGAATCCAAAGACCTAAACCTAAGTCCCGCCCCAAGGCCCTAATGCCCCCTAACTCTGAACCCAAAGACCTAAACCTGAGGCCCTGACCTTAGGCCCAAGGCCCCGACCCCAGCCCCAGCCCGAACCCAAATCCCCAAAACACTCATGTAACCCCCGCCCCAGACCCATCCAGGACCCTAAAATCTAAACCCAAAACCTACGCCCCGACCCCAGCCCCAACCCTAGCCCAAACCCCCGTAACATCAATGTAACTCTTGCCCCTGGATCCAGACCCAACCCTAAGGCTTAACTCCAAAGCCTAACGCCCGAACCACAGCCCCAACTCCAACTCCAACACGTAGCCCGAAGCCTAACTCCAACACGTAACCCTAGCTCTAACCCTAACCCGCCCCCAACCCTAAACTTAACCCTAAAATCCCCCCTAACCCTAACCCCCTAACCCTAACGCCTAACCCTAACCCCCAACGCCTAACCCCTAATGCCCAACCCCTAACGCCTAACCGCTAAACCCCTAACCCTAATGCCTAACCCCTAACCCTAATGCCAACCCTAACCCTAACGCCAACCCTAACGCCTAACCCCTAAACCTAACGCCTAACCCTAACCCTACCCCCACCCAATCCTAAGCTTAAACCCCCCCAGCGCGAACCCTAAACCCAAGCCGAAGCCTAGTCCTCAGCGACCAAACTCCTCCTCCCCCCATCTATTCTTAACCGACCAAACCCCCCCCACCTATTCCTAAACTACCCAAAACATCCCCATCCCCGACCCGGATGCGGACCCTGACCTAACATCTGAATCTTCTTGATGGCCCCCACCCTAAAATCCAAACTTTGTCTAGCCCTTAGACATGATTGATCCTTCAATTAGATATACTCATTGCAAAATTAATAGCACATGCTTTTCATTGCAATCCCACTGATAAGCCTAGCTGGAAAGGCAAGCGGACATGGATGGACACTAACTTAAGGCGTGAGCCGAATAAAAGTGGCAGCTGCTAGTGAAATTAAACTCAAGAAATGAGTATATAAACACAAGAGAGGAGGCTTTCCCACCCCTACTGCCCGTTTACCCTACCCTAACCCTAACCCTAACCAAACCCAGAGGCTGTCCCGGATGCCTGAACCGATCCTGCGACCGTGACAGACCCGGGGTGGCCCTTGCCCCCCAGACCCAGCCCTAACCCTAACGCCCCCTAAGCCTGAATCCAAAGACCTAAACCTAAGCCCCGCCCCAAGGCCCTAATGCCCCCTAACTCTGAACCCAAAGACCTAAACCTGAGGCCCTGACCTTAGGCCCAAGGCCCCGACCCCAGCCCCAGCCTTAGCCCTAACCCAAATCCCCAAAACACTCATGTAACCCCCACCCCAGACCCATCCAGGACCCTAGAATCTAACCCCAAAACCAACAGCCCGACCCCAGCCCCAACCCTAGCCCAACCCTCCGTAACATCAATGTAACTCTTGGCCCTGGATCCAGACACAACCCTAAGGCTTAACTCCAAAGCCTAACACCCCGACCACAGCCCCAACTCCAACTCCAACACGTAACCCTAAGCCTAACTCCAACACGTAACCCTAGCCGTACCTCTAACCCGCCCCCAACCCTAAACTTAACCCTAAATCCCCCCCTAACCCTAACCCACCCCAACCCGAACCCTAACCCAAACCCCCCCCACCCTAACCCTAACCCACCCTAAGCCTAATCCAAACCCCCCGCCTAACCCTAAACCTAAACCCCTAACCCTACCCCTAACCCTAACCCCTAAAGCCTAACGCTAACGCCAACCCTAATCCTAATGCCAACCGTAACCCTAACCCCTAAGGCTTAACCCTAACCCCTAACCCTAACGCCTAACCCGAATGCCTAACCCCAACCCCTAAACCCTACCCTAACCCCCCCCAAATCTAAGCCTAAACCCCCCCCCCAGCCCGAACTCTAAACCCAAGCCTAAGCCGAGTCCTAATCGACCAAACTTTCCCCCCCTCCCCCATCTATTCTTAACCGACCAAACCCCACCCCCACCACCTATTCCTAACCTACCCAAAACACCCCCACCCCCGACCCGGATGCGGACCCTGACCGAACCTCTGAATCCTCTTGATGGCTCCCGCCCTAAAATCCAAACTTTGTCCAGCCCTTAGACACGACTGATCCTTCAATTCGATATACTCATTGCAAAATTAATAGCACATGCTATTCATTGCAATCCCACTGATAATCCGATCTGGAAAGGCAAGCGGACATGGATGGACACTAACTTAAGGCGTGAGCCGAATAAAAGTGGCAGCTGCTAGTGAAACTAAAATCAAGAAATGAGTATATAAACACAAGAGAGGAGGCTTTCCCACCCCTACTGCCCGTTTACCCTACCCTAACTTTAAAGTGACACGCCGTCTGTTGTGACAGTGCCAAAAAATAAATGCCTTACAGGTAACAGAATCCAAGTTCAGCTAGTCGATACACAGAAATGGCGCGTGCCATTAAACAAGACATAAGAAAATTAAATTCTGCACTTTCAAGGCCATCTGGCCTGTGCTGCCAGCGTCTCTACTGGGGAAGAGAGGTTGAGCAGATTAGGATTACTTTCATTAGAAAGACGGAGGTTGACGGGGGACCTGATAGAGGTGTACAAAATCATGAGAGGTATAGACAGGGTGGATAGCAAGAAGCTTTTTCCCAGAGTGGGGGATTCAATTACTAGGGGTCACAAGTTCAAAGTGAGAGGGGAAAAGTTTAGGGGGATATGCGTGGAAAGTTCTTTACGCAGAGGGTGGTGGGTGCCTGGAACGCGTTGCCAGCGGAGGTGGTAGACACGGGCATGATAGCGTCATTTAAGATGTATCTAGACAGATACATGAATGGGCAGGAAGCAAAGAGATACAGACCCTTAGAAAATAGGCGACATGTTTAGATAGAGGATCTGGATCGGCGCAGGCTTGGAGGGCCGAAGGGCCTGTTCCTGTGCTGTAATTTTCTTTGTTCTTTGTTTGTTCTTGGAACAGTCGTGCCTAAGCTCACACCCCAATACCAAACTTGCGGGCCCTTCACCCCCAGGAATACATCCAATTCCCATTCCATTCCCAAATAATTATGTAACAAATAAACCAAAGTTTTAAATTAGCACCTGAGTGTAATGGGTGTAGGGTTACAGACCTCTTAGATAGGCAGGTCAGTTTTAATTATAATTATAATTAAATCCCCCCTCTTAGATAGGCAGGTTAATATTAATTATCATTCAATCCCTCCTTACTTCTGCATTTTAAATTTAGAATATAAATGTATTGCTGTTACAAGGACCTACCACACAGTGGCGCTGGGGAGCTAAAGCAACCCATTAATGTCCCGGGTCTGGGAGATTTTACTGTTCGTTTGTTTTTTGTTGGACTTGAGGTGACCCAGCATAGGGCAGGGCCATGTTACCATGGCAAACAGGTTATTTTGCAGGGCCACAAATGCACAGATCGGGCTTCCCATGGGACCATTTAAATGTAAACTTTAAAAACTTAAAAAAGGTGCAATTGTTTCAAACCCAGTGGGTCAATTAAAATTAAATTTAAAAGCAGCCTAATTGTTCCCCTTTGTTTCAGGACTGGTTTTTTTTGCAGAGGTTGTGGAGCACAAGGTAAACCCAACATGTGGTGGGGCTCTGCTACCAAGGTAACCAGGGTGTTTTTTTGCAGGGGCTCAATGCACAGACCACACTTCCCATTGGGTCAATTAAATTTTTAAAAAGAAGACCAATTGTTTCAGGACAAGATGACTTTTCCAACCAATCACATTCAACATGGGAGGGGTCAGCCAGCTCACTCACCTTTATTCCACAGATTCTGCAACGAATCGTCCATTTTCCCCTGATGAAGCGGCAGTGAACAGCGAAACGTCGGGAAATACTATTCCTAGCTGGAGCACTCATTGAGTCAAAGAGAATTTTTTTCCGCAGGTTGGAGAGAGAGAGAAAGGGAGAGAGAAGGAGCGACTGGGTAGAGGGACTTCGGGAAACCGGAGAACCTTCCTGGAGAAGGAGAGAGAGAGGGAGCGACCAGGTAGAGGGACTTCGGGACGCCGGAGAACCTCTCTGGAGAAGGAGAGAGAGAAGGAGCGACCGGGCAGAGGGACTTCGGGACACCGGAGAACCTTAGTGCGGTAGAGTATTGTTACGAGGGGACATCCCACAGTAACTTTTCTTGCACATTTTACACCCAGACAATGCAACGGAATACACAAAGAAAACGTGGGCCTTTCCCACCACGCAGGAATTACGCACACACGGTTCCAGTAGGTAGAGGTAATTTAATTAGAGATAGTTTTGCTACAACGGTTAGATTAATTTATAAAATAGCCCAGACGATTCACCATTTAGTGTTACTAGAGAGCCAAAGGGAGCCTCCTAAAGGCATTATAAGACAATCAGATAAATTAACATTTTTTATAAAACCAGCAAACCCATCACGGGAAACGCTGAGAAAATTGGCTTTAAATTCGGAAAACTGGGCAAAACAAACAAGACAAATTCTAATTGAGCATTACCAAATTAACCTCAAGAAATTGGATGATGACTGGCAAACAACAGAAATTACTGACCGGCTCCAGGAAGCCATTGCCAAAGCAATAAATTGGAATAAAAAGAATCTTAAGAACAGATTTAAAGCTCAAACAATGGATGTGGTAAGAAAACACATCCGGCATCTGGCCACACGGAAAAACACAGGACAACAGGTCAGCCCACAGACCAGGACTGCCTTGCCCCATAGACCGGGTACTCGGACCTCCAATGTGGCCACCACCTTGAACCTCAACATCATGCCTGCTTCCCAAGAGTCCGAGCCTCAAAGGCCTCGGCAGAGCGAGGGGAACGACCGACAGCTGGCTATACCGAACCGGACTATGACTAATCGCACACACCGAGTCCCAACCTCCACCAGACCGAGCCATCCCCCTCCCCACCCCCCCAGACCATCGACGAGTCGCTCCCCCACACATTGCTTCCCTCAGACCGTGGTAGAAGAACAGCCCGTGCCACAGAGACAGGACCAAACCAGGCCAACCTCTCCAACTCCACTGCCAACCCCCTTAGTTAATTGGTACCCCGACATTACAGTGGTACGTGAACCCCTCCCGCAGAGATGGAGAGAAGGCCGGAATGAGCCGACAGCCTCGACTTCCACAACGGCCCCCTCCACTGGACAGATGAACCCCTCCCCCACAAGTGTACACCCTAGGGCTACAGGGACACCCCCACCACAGAGGCAAAGCAGGAGCCGAACTCAGGCGACATCCTCGACCTCACCGACAAATTCTGTGACTGCATCCGCAGGCCCTGCGCCTGTCAGGGTGAACCCCGAGACGGTGACGACACGCTCACCCCCGCTACAAGGACAGAGTGACGACCATTCTGAATCTGACACTGATAGGGACAATCCACAGCCAGTGACAAGGCATCCTAATACTTGCCAGAAAAACAGAAATTGGCAAATCAAACCTGTTAAACCAATCTTGATCATGGGGGACTCTAATCTCTCCCAAATAAAAAGCTGCCCAAACCCAATCACACAAATTGACAGCTTTCCAGGAGCCAAATTCATTCATGCCACGGCTGTCCTAAACAAGTTACAACCTTCCCCAGAAATTAAGAAAGTGGTGCTGGCAATTGGCATTAACCACCGCACGCAAAGACCACTGACTGCAATTAAGCAACTACAAATTCTCCTGAAAGTGGCTAAAACTAAATTCCCTAATGCACAGATTTGGGTGCCCAAAATAAATTTCAGCCAATCACTCCCAGAAGGGGAGAAGGATACAATCCTTCAGTTAAATCAATTCATTAAAACCCAATCTTACATACCAGCCATAGCTGCCAGGTCCTTCAGGGTAAGCAGGGATCACATTCACTGGACGGAGAACACGGCACTGATCATGATCAATAAATGGATGAAACATTTAAACTAAATAGTACTGCAACCCTAGAAAAGCGGTGCCTTAACTTAGGAGAAACTATTGTCAATATTTCCAAACTCTTTACCCCTACAGAAACACAGAAAGGGGTCCTAAACAAGGGTCTTACATTTGTGCCGGTCACAAAGCCATGTAAAAAGCAGATTCAGAATGACTTAGAAAGCTTTTACAGAAGAATTAAACTCACAGATTACTTCAGTGACTCGATTACAGACAAACAACCCTTCATGCCGTCATCGGACTGGACCCCAGACGAAACTGAAATACACCCAAAGATAGTAAATTTTATGAGAGTAACTCAAACGGAAATAGAAAAAATCCCCATATTAAAAGATAAACAGAATCTCACCAGAAGAGAAAGGCAGGCGATTAGGGAATTAAAAACTAACCCGAACATCGTTATAAAACCAGCAGATAAGGGCAGTAGTATAGTTCTCATGGACAAACAACAGTACCTGTTTGAAGCACACAGACAATTAAATAACACGGACCACTACATTAAATTAACAAAACCCATCTTTTAGGAAACACAAAAAGAGATTGACAATATATTAGAACGACTCCATAAGTCTAAATTTATTAAACAGAAACAGGTTGAATACCTGAGAGGGGAACAATCGCGGCCCAGAAAGTTTTACATACTGCCCAAAATACATAAACATCCAGATACATGGACAATTCCAGGGGAGATACCACCGGGAAGACCCATTGTGTCAGACTGTGGTAGTGAATCCTACAGGGTAGCTGAATACATTGATTCATTCCTGAACCCCTTGGCCCAGAAACATCCCAGTTATATCAAGGACACATATCACTTCACAGAAATAGTTAACTCGTTGACGGTACCCCCTAATGCCCTTCTTTTTACCATGGGCATCGAAAGCCTATATACAAATATAGAAACAAACAATTTGAAGGGATGGTAGGGTGAAGGAACCTTGGACGACAAGAGATGTGGAACAGCTAGTCAAGAGGAAGAAGGAAGCTTACTTAAGGTTGAGGAAGCAAGGATCAGACAGGGCTCTGGAGGGTTACAAGGTAGCCAGGAAGGAATTGAAGAATGGACTTAGGAGAGCTAGAAGGGGACATGAAAAAGTCTTGGCGGGTAGGATTAAGGAAAATCCCAAGGTGTTCTGCACTTATGTGAGGAACAAGAGGATGGCCAGAGTGAGGGTAGGGCCGATCAGGGATAGTGGAGGGAACTTGTGCCTGGAGTCGGAGGAGGTAGGGGAGGTCCTAAATGAATACTTTGCTTCAGTATTCACTAGTGAGAGGGACCTGGTAGTTTGTGAGGACAGCGTGGACCAGGCTGATATGCTCGAACAGGTTGATGTTAAGAGGGAGGATGTGCTGGAAATTTTGAAAGACATAAGGACAGATAAGTCCCCGGGGCCCGACGGGATATACCCAAGGATATTACGGGAAGCGAGGGAAGAGATTGCTGCGCCTTTGGCGATGATCTTTGCGTCCTCACTGTCCACTGGAGTAGTACCGGATGATTGGAGGGTGGCAAATGTTGTTTCCTTGTTCAAGAAAGGGAATAGGGATAACCCTGGGAATTAATGGACCAGTCAGTCTTCCGTCGGTAGTGGGCAAATTATTGGAGAGGATTATGAGAGACAGGATTTATGATTATTTGGAAAAGCATGGTTTGATTAGAGACAGTCAGCATGGCTTTATGAGGGGCAGGTCATGCCTCACAAGCCTTATTGAATTCTTTGAAGATGTGACAAAACACATTGATGAAGGAAGAGCAGTGGATGTGGTGTATATGGATTTTAGCAAGGCGTTTGATAAGGTTCCCCATGGTAGGCTCATTCAGAAAGTGAGGAGGCATGGGATACAGGGAAAGTTGGCTGTCTGGATACAAAATTGGCTGGCCCATAGAAAACAGAGGGTGGTAGTCGATGGAAAGTATTCAGCATGGAGCTCGGTAACCAGTGGTGTTCCGCAGGGATCTGTTCTGGGACCTCTGCTCTTTGTGATTTTTATAAATGACTTGGATGAGGAAGTGGAAGGCTGGGTTAGCAAGTTTGCCGATGACACGAAGGTTGCTGGAGTTGTGGATAGTGTGGAAGGCTGTTGTAGGTTGCAACGGGACATTGACAGGATGCAGAGCTGGGCTGAGAAATGGCAGATGGAGTTCAACCTGGAAAAGTGTGAAGTGATTCAATTTGGAAGGTCGAATTTGAATGCAGAATACAGGCTTAAAGACAGGATTCTTGGTAGTGTGGAGGAACAGAGGGATCTTGGGGTCCATGTCCATAGATCACTCAAAGTTGCCACCCAAGTTGATAGGGTGGTTAAGAAGGCGTATGGTGTGTTGGCTTTCATTAACAGGGGGATTGAGTTTAAGAGCCGCGAGGTTATGCTGCAGCTCTATAAGGCCCTGGTTCGACCACACTTGGAATATTGTGTTCAGTTCTGGTCGCCTCATTATCGGAAGGATGTGGAAGCTTTAGAGAGGGTGCAGAGGAGAGTTACCAGGATGCTGCCTGGACTGGAGGGCATGTCTTACGAAGAAAGATTGAGGGAGCCAGGGCTTTTCTCATTGGAGCGAAGAATGATGAGAGGTGACTTGATAGAGGGGTCCAAGATGATGAGAGGCATAGATAGAGTGGATAGCCAGAGACTTTTTCCCAGGGTGGAAAGGGCTATCACCAGGAGACATAATTTTAAGGTGATTGGAGAAAGGTTTCGGGGAGATGTCAGAGGTAGGTTCTTTACACAGAGAGTGGTGGGTGCGTGGAATGTGCTGCCAGCAGTGGTAGTAGAAGCAGATACATTTGGGACATTTAAGCGACTCTTGGATAGGTACATGGACGATAGTAGAATGAAGGGTAGGCAGTTAGTTTGATCTTAGAGTAGGTTAAAGGTTCGGCACAACATCGTGGGCCGAAGGGCCTGTACTGTGCTGTACTGTTCTATGTTCTATGTTCTCCCGCCAAGACTTTTTCATGTCCCCTTCTCGCTCTCCTAAGTCCATTCTTCAGTTCCTTCCTGGCTACCTTGTAACCCTCTAGAGCCCTGTCTGATCCTTGCTTCCTCAACCTTAAGTAAGCTTCCTTCTTCCTCTTGACTAGCTGTTCCACATCTCTTGTCATCCAAGGTTCCTTCACCCTACCATCCCTTCCTTGCCTCATCAGGACAAACCTATCCAGCAGTCGCAGCAAGTGCTCCCTAAACAACCTCCACATTTCTGTCGTGCATTTCCCTGAGAACATCTGTTCCCAATTTAAGCTCCCCAGTTCCCGCCTAATAGCATTGTAATTCCCCCTCCCCCAATTAAATATTTTCCCATCCCGTCTGCTCCTATCCCTCTCCATGACTATAGTTATGGTCAGGGAGTTGTGATCACTATCACCGAAATGCTCTCCCACCGAGAGATCTGCCACCTGGCCTGGTTCGTTGCCAAGCACCAAATCCAACATAGCCTCCCCTCTAGTCGGCCTATCTACATATTGAGTCAGGAAACCTTCCTGGACACACCTGACCAAAACTGCTCCATCCAAACTATTTGCACTAAGGAGGATCCAATCAATATTAGGGAAGTTGAAGTGACCCATGACAACAACCCTCTTACTTCTGCACCTTTCCAAAATCTGCCTCCCAATCTGTTCCTCCGTGCCTCTGCTGCTATTGGGGGGTCTATAGAAAACTCCCAATAAAGTGACTGCTCCTTTTCTGTTCCTGACTTCCACCCATACTGACTCAGTAGACAAACCCTCCTTGACGACCTCCCTTTCTGCAGCTGTGATACTATCCCTGATTAGCAATGCCACTCCCCCACCCCTTTTACCTCCCTCCCTATTCCTTTTGAAACATCTAAACCCCGGAACATCCAACATCCATTCCTGCCCCTGTGATATCCAAGTCTCCATAATGGCCACAATATCGTAGCTCCAAGTACTGATCCATGCTCTAAGTTCATCACCCTTATTCCTGACACTTCTTGCGTTAAAATAGACACACTTCAACCCATCATACTGGCTGTAACTTTGCCTTGTCAACTGTCTAACCTTCCTCACAGACTCTCTGCACTCTGTATCTGCCTGTTCAACAGCTACCCCATCCACTGATCCCTGATCCGTAGCTCCGGTTCCCATCCCCCTGCCAAACTAGTTTAAACCCTCCCGAAGAGCTCTAGCAAAATCCCGCCCAGGATATTGGTGCCCCTCCAGTTCAGATGCAACCCGTCCTTCTTGTACAGGTCCCACCTTCCCCAGAAGGTATCCCAATGATCCACATATCTGAAGCCCTCCCTCCTACACCAGCTCTGTAGCCACGTGTTCAGCTGCACTCGCTCTCTGTTTCTAGCCTCACTAGCACGTGGCACCGGTATCAATCCTGAGATTACTACTCTGCTCGTCCTGCCTTTTAGCTTCCAACCTAACTCCCTATATTCGCTTTTCAGGTCCTCATCCCTTTTCCTAGCTATGTCATTGGTACCGATGTGTACCATGACTTCTGGCTGCTCCCCCTCCCCATTAAGAATCCTGTAGACTCGATCCGAGACATCCCTGACCCTGGCACCCGGGAGGCAACATACCATCCGGGAATCTCGTTCGCGACCACAGAATCTCCTGTCTGTTTCTCTAACCATTGAATCTCCTATCACTATCACTCTCCTATTTTCGCCCCTTCCCTTCTGAGCCACAGAGCCAGGCTCAGTGCCAGAGACCTGGCCGCTGTGGCTTTCCCCTGGTCGGTCGTCCCCCCCGAACCGTATCCAAAATGGTATACTTATTGCTGGATGATGGTGGACAGGCAATGGCAAACATCCAAAGAGCGCATGGATGAAATGCAACAATTGTTTATTCCTGTCTGGTGCAAAAGTAAAACGGGAAAGATGGCCAAACAATGGCTTACAAGGGAAATTAGAGATAGCATTAGATCCAAGGAAGAGGCATATAAATTTGCCAGAAAAAACAACAGACCTGAGGATTGGGAGCAGTTTAGAATTCAGCAAAGGAGGATCAAGGGATTGATTAAGAAGGGGAAAATAGAGTAGCAGAGTAAACTTGCAGGGAACATAAAAACTGACTGTAAAAGTTTCTATAGGTATGTGAAGAGAAAACGATTGGTGAAGACAATTGTAGGTCCCTCACAGTCAGAAACAGGGGAATTTAATATGGGGAACAAAGGAATGGCTGACCAACTAAATGCATACTTTGGTTCTGTCTTCACAAAGGAGGACACAAATATCATACCAGAAATGTTGGGGAACACAGGGTTTAGTGAGAGGGAGGAACTGAAGGAAATCAGTATTAGTACAGAAATGGTGTTGGGGAAATTGATGGGATCGAAGGCCGAGAAATCCCCAGGGCCTGATAATCTACATCCCAGAGTACAGAGCACAGTGGCGCAGTGGTTAGCACCGCAGCCTCACAGCTCCAGCGACCTGGGTTCAATTCTGGGTACTGCCTGTGTTGAGTTTGCAAGTTCTCCCTGTGTCTGAATGGGTTTTCTCAGGGTGCTCCGGTTTCCTCCCACAAGCCAAAAAACTTGCAGGTTGGTAGGTGAATTGGCCATTGTAAATTGCCCCTTGTATAGGTAGGTGATAGGGACAGGTGGGGATGTGGTAGGAATATGGGATCAGTGTAGGATTAGTATAAATGGGTGGTTGATGGTCAGCACAGACTTGGTGGGTCGAAGGGCCTGTTTCAGTGCTGTATCTCTAAACTAAACTAAAACTAAACTACTTAAGGAAGTGGCCCTCGAAATAGTGGATGCATTGATGGTCATCTTCCAAGATTCTATAGACTTTGGAACAGTTCCCACAGATTGGAGGGTAGCTAATGTAACCCCACTATTTAAAAAGGGAAGTAGAGAGAAAGCAGGGAATTATAGACCAGTCAGCCTGACGTCGGTAGTGGGGAAAATTCTAGAGTCCATTATCAAAGATTTTATAGCAGAGCACTTGGAGAACAGTGGTAGAATCAGACAGAGTCAGCATGGATTTACAAAAGGGAAATCATGCTTGACAAATCTACTAGAATTCTTCGAGGATGTAACTAGTAGAGTTGATGAGGGTGAGCCAGTGATTGTGGTTTATTTGGACTTTCAGAAGGCTTTCGACAAAGTCCCACATCAGAGATTAGCGTGTAAAATTAAAGCGCATGGGATTGGGGGTAGTGTATTGCAATGGATAGAAAATTGGTTGGCAGACAGGAAACAAAGAGTAGGAATAAACAGGTCTTTTTCCGAATGGCAGGCAGTGACTAGTGGGGTACCGCAGGGATCGATGCTAGGGCCCCAGCTATTCACAAATAATTAATGATTTAGGTGAGGGAACTAAATGTAATATCTCCAAATTTGCAGATGACACAAAACTGGGTGGGAGGGTGAGTTGTGAGGAGGATGCAGAGAGACTTCAGGGTGATTTGGACAAGTTGAGTGAGTGGGCAAATGCATGGCAGATGCAGTATAATGTGGATAAATGTGAGGTTATCCACTTTGGTAGCAAAAACAGGAAGGCAGATTATTATCAGAACGGCTATAAACAGAGAGGGGAATAGGCAACGAGACCTGAGTGTTCTCGTACACAAGTCGCTGAAGGTAAGCATGCAGGTCCAACAGGGAGTAAAAAAGGTAAATGGTATGTTGGCCTTCATAGCGAGAGGATTCGAGTACAGGAGCAGGGATGTCTTGCTGCAATTATACAGGGCCTTGGTGAGGCCACACCTGGAATATTGTGTGCCGTTTTGGTCTCCTTATCTGAGGAAGGATGTTCTTGCTATACAGGGAGTACAGTGAAGGTTTAGCAGACTGATTCCTGGGATGGTGGGGCTGACGTATGAGGAGAGATTGAGTCGGTTAGGATTATATTCGCTGGAGTTCAGAAGAGTGAGGGGGAGGATCTCATAGAAACCTATAAAATTCTAACAGGACTTGAGGTAGATGCAGGAAGGATGTTCCCGATGGTGGGGGAGTCCAGAACCAGGGGTCATCGTCTAAGGATGCAGGGTAAACCTTTCAGGACTGAGATGAGGAGAAATTACTTCACCCAGGGAGTGGTGAGCCTGTGGAATTCGCTACCACAGAAAGCAGTTAAGGCCAAAACATTGTACGTTTTCAATGAGTTAGATATAGCTCTTGGGGCAAAAGGGATCAAAGGGTATGGGGCGAATGCGGGAACAGGTTACTGAGTTGGATGATCAGCCATTATCATAATGAATGGCAGAGCAGGCTCGAAGGGCCAAATGGCCTACTCCTGCTCCTATTTTCTATGTTTCTAATACCCAGATGCTAATACCAAGACCCTAATAGACCCTAATACCCAGTTGCTAATACCCAGACCCTAATACTGAGATGCGAATACCAGACTCTAATACTCAGAGCCTAATACCCAGCTCCTAATACCCGTAGCCTAATACTCAGACCCTAATACCAAGTCCCTCGTACACAGATCCTAATACCCAGACCCTGATACTCAGAGCCTAATCCTCAGATGCTAATATCCAGACTGTAATACTCAGATCCTAATACTCAGACCCTAATACTAAAACCTCAACACTCCAAGCCTAACATTCATACGCTTACACCCATATCCTAATACCCAAAGACTAATACTCACAGCCCAATACTCAGATTTTAATATCCAGACACTACTCTTCTTCTTCTTTGGCCTCCTTATCTCGAGAGACAATGGATACGCCCCTGGAGGTGGTCAGTGGTTTGTGAAGCAGCACCTGGAGTGGCTATAAAGGCCAATTCTAGAGTGACAGGCTCTTCCACAGGTGCTGCAGAGAAATTTGTTTGTCGGGGCTGTTGCACAGTTGGCTCTCCCCTTGCGCCTCTGTCTTTTTTCCTGCCAACTACTAAGTCTCTTCGACTCGCCACATTTTAGCCCCGTCTTTATGGCTGCCCGCCAGCTCTGGCGAACGCTGGCAACTGACTCGCACGACTTGTGATCAATGTCACAGGATTTCATGTCGCGTTTGCAGACGTCTTTAAAGCGGAGACATGGACGGCCGGTGGGTCTGATACCAGTGGCGAGCTCGCTGTCCAATGTGTCTTTGGGGATCCTGCCATCTTCCATGCGGCTCACATGGCCAAGCTATCTCAAGCGCCGCTGACTCAGTAGTGTGTACAAGCTGGGGATGTTGGCCGCCTCGAGGACTTCTATGTTGGAGATACGGTCCTGCCACCTGATGCCAAGTATTCTCTGGAGGCAGCGAAGATGGAATGAATTGAGACGTCGCCCTTTTTTTTTTAGAATTAGAACATTACAGCGCAGTACAGGCCCTTCGGCCCTCGATGTTGCGCCGACCTGTGAAACCATCTGACCTACACTATTCCATTTTCATCCATATGTCTATCCAAGGACCACTTAAATGCCCTTAAAGTTGGCGAGTCTACTACTGTTGCAGGCAGGGCGTTCCACGCCCCTACTACTCTCTGAGTAAAGAAACTACCTCTGACATCTGTCCTATATCTATCACCCCTCAACTTAAAGCTATGTCCCCTCGTGTTTGCCATCACCATCCGAGGAAAAAGACTCTCACTATCCACCCTATCTAACCCTCTGATTATCTTATATGTCTCTATTAAGTCACCTCTCCTCCTCCTTCTCTCCAACGAAAACAACCTCAAGTCCCTCAGCCTTTCCTCGTAAGACCTTCCCTCCATACCAGGCAATATCCTAGTAAATCTCCTCTGCACCCTTTCCATAGCTTCCACATCCTTCCTATAATGCGGTGACCAGAACTGCACGCAATACTCCAGGTGCGGTCTCACCAGAGTTTTGTACAGCTGCAGCATGACCTCGTGGCTCCGAAACTCGATCCCCCTACTAATAAAAGCTAACACACCATATGCCTTCTTAACAGCCCTATTAACCTGGGTAGCAACCTTCAGGGATTTATGCACCTGGACACCAAGATCTCTCTATTCATCTACACTACCAAGAATCTTCCCATTAGCCCAGTACTCTGCATTCCTGTTACTCCTTCCAAAGTGAATCACCTCACACTTTTCCGCATTAAACTCCATTTGCCATCTCTCAGCCCAGCTCTGCAGCCTATCTATGTCCCTCTGTACCCTACAACATCCTTCGGCACTATCCACAACTCCACCGACCTTAGTGTCATCTGCAAATTTACTAACCCACCCTTCTACACCCTCTTCCAGGTCATTTATAAAAATGACAAACAGCAGTGGCCCCAAAACAGATCCTTGCGGTACACCACTAGTAACTAAACTCCAGGATGAACATTTGCCATCAACCACCACCCTCTGTCTTCTTTCAGCTAGCCAATTTCTGATCCAAAGCTCTAAATCACCTTCAACCCCATACTTCCGTATTTTCTGCAATAGCCTACCGTGGGGAACCTTATCAAGCGCCTTACTGGAATCCATATACACCACATCCACTGCTTTACCCTCATCAACCTGTTTGGTCACCTTCTCGAAAAACTCAATAAGGTTTGTGAGGCACGACCTACCCGTCACAAAACCGTGCTGACTATCGCTAATGAACTTATTCTTTTCAAGATGATTATAAATCCTGTCTCTTATAATCTTTTCCAACATTTTACCCACAACCGAAGTAAGGCTCACAGGTCTATAATTACCAGGGCTGTCTCTACTCCCCTTCTTGAACAAGGGGACAACATTTGCTATCCTCCAGTCTTCCGGCACTATTCCTGTCGACAATGACGACATAAAGATCAAGCACAAAGGCTCTGCAATCTCCTCCCTAGCTTCCCAGAGAATCCTAGGATAAATCCCATCTGGCCCAGGGGACTTATCTATTTTCACACTTTCCAAAATTGATAACACCTCCTCCTTGTGAACCTCAATCCCATCTAGCCTAGTAGTCTGTATCTCAGTATTCTCCTCGACAACATTTTCTTTCTCTACTGTAAATACTGACGCAAAATATTCATTTAATACTTCCCCTATCTCCTCTGATTCCACACACAACTTCCCACTACTATCCTTGATTGGCCCTAATCTAACTCTAGTCATTCTTTTCTTCCTGATATACCTATAGAAAGCCTTAGGGTTTTCCCTGATCCTGTCCGCCAATGACTTCTCGTGTCCTCTCCTTGCTCTTCTTATCTCTCCCTTTAGATCCTTCCTGGCTAGCTTGTAACTCTCAAGCGCCCTAACTGAGCCTTCACGTCTCATCCTAACATAAGCCTTCTTCTTCCTCTTGACAAGCGCTTCTACTTCTTTAGTAAACCACGGCTCCCTCGCTCGACAACTTCCTCCCTGCCTCACAGGTACATACTTATCAAGGACACGCAGTAGCTGCTTCTTGAATAAGCTCCACATTTCAATTGTTCCCATCCCCTGCAGTTTCCATCCCCATCCTATGCATCCTAAATCTTGCCTAATCGCATCATAATTTCCTTTCCCCCAGCTATAATTTTTGCCCTGCGGTATATACCTGTCCCTGCCCATCGCTAAGGTAAACCTAACCGAATTGTGATCACTATCACCAAAGTGCTCACCTACATCTAAATCTTGGCTCACATACGTTGTCCAGACACTACTACGCAGAGTCTTATACACAAACTCTCATCTCCAACCTCAATACCCAGACCCTTCTACTCAAAGCCTAATACCCAGACCCTAATACACAGGCCCTAATATGCAGACTCTACTACCTAGATCCAAATGTCCAGACCCAAATACTCATAGCCTCATCCTCAGATGCTAATATCTGGACTGCAATACTGAGACCCTAACACTCAGACCCTCATACCCAGACCCTAATACTGAGACCAGAATACTCAGACCCAAATACTGAGACCAAAATCCTCAGACCCTAATACAAAGAGGCTAAAACCCAGACGCTAATACTCAGATCCTCATACCCAGAGCCTAAAACCCAGAGTCTAATACCGAGACCCCAATACATAGACCCTCATATTTAGAGTCTAATGCACAGGCGCTGATACTCAGACCGTAATTACCAGATCCTAATACAAGACCCTATAACCCAGACCCCAATACCCAGACCCTAATACTCAGACCCTCATACCCAGAGCCTAATACACAAATGCTGATACTCAGACCCTAATGCCCAGACCCCAATACCCAGACCTTAATAACCAGACCCTAAAACCCAGATTCTAATACCCAGACCATAATTCTCAGACCCTAATACACAGATGCTGATAATCAGACCCTAATATACAGATCCTAATATCCAGACTCTAATACCCAGACCCCAATACCCAGACCCCAATACCCAGACCCCAATACCCAGACCCTAATACGCAAATGCTGATACTCAGACCCCAATGCCCAGACCCCAATACCCAGACCCCAATACCCAGACCCCAATACCCAGACCCCAATGCCCAGACCCCAATGCCCACACCAAAATACTCAGACCCTAATACTCAGACCCTAATGCCCAGACCCCAATACCCAGACCCCAATACCCAGACCCCAATACCCAGACCCCAATACTCAGACCCTAATACACAGACGCTGATACTCGGACCTTAATATACAGATCCTAATACACAGACCCTAATATCTAGACCCTAGTATCCGATCGCTAATACCCAGACGGTGGGAAGATGATGGTGTAGTGGTAATGTCAATGAACTAGTAATTCAGAGGCCCAGACTAATGCCCTGGGGGCCCAAGTTCATATTCCACCATGGCAGCTGAAGGCATTTAAATTAATTAATAAACATAATGTGGAATTGAAAGCTGGTCTCAGTAATAGTGCAATGAAACCTAGTATCCAGATCCCAATACTCAGACCCTAATCCCCAGACCGTAATATGCAGGACGATAATACACAGACCCTAAGACGCACATACCCAGAACCTAATACCCAGATACTCATACCCAGACCCTAATACTCAGACTCTGATACCCAGATTCTAGTACTCAGAGCCTAATACTAGACCCTATAACTTTGATTCTAACTCCCGGACCCTAATACTCAGACCCTAATAAAGCCTGGCTCAGGTATAAAATTAAAACCTGATTCGAGCCCGACCTGACAACAGCCAACCCGAACCTGACCCGGGCCCGAATCCTTTAATTTTTTTAAGCCCGACCCAAACCCGACACATGTACAAAGAACAAAGAACAAAGAAAATTACAGCACAGGAACAGGCCCTTCGGCCCTCCAAGCCTGCGCCGATCCAGATCCTCTACCTAAATATGTCGCCTATTTTCTAAGGGTCTGTATCTCTTTGCTTCCTGCCCATTCATGTATCTGTCTAGATACATCTTAAAAGACGCTATTGTGTTTGCATCTACCACCTCCGCTGGCAACGCGTTCCAGGCAACCACCACCCTCTGCGTAAAGAACTTTCCACGCATATCCCCCCTAAACTTTTCCTCTCTCACTTTGAACTCGTGACCCCGAGTATTTGAATCCCCCTCTCTTGGAAAAAGCTTCTTGCTATCCACCCTGTCTCTACCTCTCATGATTTTGTACACCTCAATCAGGTCCCCCCTCAACCTCCGCTTTTCTAATGAAAATAATCCTAATCTACTCAACCTCTCTTCATAGCTAGCGCCCTCCATACCAGGCAACATCCTGGTGAACCTCCTCTGCACCCTCCCCAAAGCATCCACATCCTTTTGGTAATGTGGCGACCAGAACTGCACGCAGTATTCCAAATGTGGCCGAACCAAAGTCCGATACAACTGTAACATAACCTGCCAACTCTTGTACTCAATACCCCGTCCGATGAAGGAAAGCATGCCGTATGCCTTCTTGACCACTCTATTGACCTGCGTTGCCACCTTCAGGGAACAATGGATCTGAACACCCAAATCTCTCTGTACATCAATTTTCCCCAGGACTTTTCCATTTACTGTATAGTTCACTCTTGAATTGGATCTTCCAAAATGCATCACCTCGCATTTACCCTGATTGAACTCCATCTGCCATTTCTCTGCCCAACTCTCCAATCTATCTATATTCTGCTGTATTCTCTGACAGTCCCCTTCACTATCTGCTACTCCACCAATCTTAGTGTCGTCTGCAAACTTGCTAATCAGACCACCTATACTTTCCTCCAAATCATTTATGTATATCACAAACAACAGTGGTCCCAGCACGGATCCCTGTGGAACAACACTGGTCACACGTCTCCATTTTGAGAAACTCCCTTCCACTGCTACTCTCTGTCTCCCGTTGCCCAGCCAGTTCTTTATCCATCTAGCTAGTACACCCTGGATCCCATGCGACTTCACTTTCTCCATCAGCCTACCATGGGGAACCTTATCAAACGCCTTACTGAAGTCCATGTATATGACATCTGCAGCCCTTCCCTCATCAATCAATTTGTCACTTCCTCAAAGAATTCTATTAAGTTGGTAAGACATGACCTTCCCTGCACAAAACCATGTTGCCTATCACTGATAAGCCCATTTTCTTCCAAATGGGAATAGATGCTATCCCTCAGTATCTTCTCCAGCAGCTTCCCTACCACTGACGTCAGGCTCACCGGTCTATAATTACCTGGATTATCCCTGCTACCCTTATTAAACAAGGGGACAACATTAGCAATTCTCCAGTCCTCCGGGACCTCACCCGTGTTTAAGGATGCTGCAAAGATATCTGTTAAGGTCCCAGCTATTTCCTCTCTCGCTTCCCTCTGTAACCTGGGACAGATCCCATCCGGACCTGGGGACTTGTCCACCTTAATGCCTTTTAGAATACCCAACACTTCCTCCCTCCTTTTGCCGACTTGACCTAGAGTAATCAAACATCAGTCCCTAACCTCAACATCCGTCATGTCCCTCTCCTCGGTGAATACCGATGCAAAGTACTCGTTTAGAATCTCACCCATTTTCTCTGACTCCACGCATAACTTTCCTCCTTTGTCCTTGAGTGGGCCAATCCTTTCTCTAGCATGTAGTCGGGTTTAGTCGGGTTTGGTCGGGTAGCCAGGCTTTACTGCAGAGTGTGGAGTCTGGACTGCACGTTTCTCGTCTTGATGTCCTGAATATTCATTTGAAGATTACTTCACAGAGAAAGGCAGCACTGTCCATGTCCAGCCCAACCCGACTTGAGCCCGAATGCTCCCAGAAGCAAGACCCGACCCGACCCCAACATGTCATCGGGTCTGGTCCGGTTCGGTTCGGGTCGCCTCGCTTTAGACCCTAATAAACCCTTAATACCTGGACCCTACTACTCAGAACCTAATACTCAGACCCTAATACTCAGATAAAAGCAATATACTGCAGATGCTGGAAATCTGAAATAAAAACAGAAAGTGCTGGAAATAGTCAGCAAGCCTGGCAGCATCTGCAGAGAGAGAAACAGATGCTGCCAGACCTGTTGAGTATTTCCAGCACTTTCTGTCTTGATATCTAATACTCAGACCCTGATAACCAGATCCTAATACCCAGCCCCTAATGCTCAGACCCTAATACCTTGATTCTAACACCAGGCCCCTAATATTCAAACATTCATACCCACACTCGAATACCTAGATCCTCAAACCCAGTTGCTAATACTCAGAGCCTAATACCCAGACCCGAATACTGGGAAGTTCATACCAGACCCTAATACCATCCCTAATACTGAGAGCCGAATACTCACAGCCTAATACTCAGACACCAATACCCAGAACCTAATACTGAGATGCCCATACCAGACCCTAGTACCCAGACTCCAATACTCAGATCCTAATACGAACATACGAATTAGGAGCAGAAGTAGGTCATTTGGCCTTTCGAGCCTGCTCCGCAATTCAATCAGATCATGGCTGATCTGTTTGTGTTTTGAATTCCACACTCCCATCTACCCCTGATAACCTTTGATTCCCTTGCCTAACAAGAATCTATCCACCTCGATGACCCCAGCTCCAACAACTTCTGAGGCATAGAGTTCCAAAGTCACACAACCCTCAGAGAGAAAACATTTCTCCTCATCTCTGTCCTAAAAGGCAACGCCTAATTTTAAAACAGTCCCCCATAGTTCTGGACTCACCCACAAGAGGAAACACAGCGCATGGAAAGTGGACCTGCATGACAAGGGCAGCGGCAGCGCGAGATAAAAACTGGCAGCAGAGAGGGAGGCCCAGCACATGGACAGCGGAGCTGTGTGAGAAGGGCCATGGTGGCGGGAGATTAAAAACCGGCGGCAGAGAGGGAGGCCCAGCACACGGAGTGCAGACCTGCATGAGAAGGGTAGCGGCAGTGGGAGATAAAACCGGCAGCAGAGAGCCCCTTCTACCTGTTTCTACCTGTCAGAGCTGAAGGATGATGTCACAGGAAAACAGGTAGGTGGTTGGTGGGATCTCTTCCGTGTCTTTTTTGATTGGCCAAGTGGTTTCACAGAATCACAGAATAATACAGTGCAGAAGAGGCCCTACGGCCCATCGAGTCTGCACCAATGCATTAAAGACATCTGACCGGTCTACCTAATCCCATTTGCCAGCACTTGGCCCATAGCCTTGAATGTTATGACGTGCCAAGTGCTCATCCAGGTACTTTTAAAAGGATGTGACGCAACCCGCCCCTACCACCCTCCAAGGCAGTGCATTCCAGACCGTCACCACCCTCTGGGTAAAAAGGTTCTTCCTCAAATCCCCCTTAAACCTCCTGCCCCTCACCTTAAACTTGTGTCCCCTAGTAACTGACCCTTCAACTAAGGGGAACAGCTGCTCCCTATCCACCCTGTCCATGCCCCTCATAATCTTGTACACCTCGATCAGGTCACCCCTCAGTCTTCTCTGCTCCAGCGAAAACAACCCAAGCCTATCCAACCTCTCTTCATAGCTTAAATGTTCCATCCCAGGCAACATCCTGGTGAATCGCCTCTGCACCCCCTCCAGTTAAATCACATCTTTCCTATAATATGGCAACCAGAATTGCACACAGTACTCCAGCTGTGGCCTTACCAAAGTTCTATACAACTCCAACATAACCTCCCTGCTTTTGTAATCTATACCTCGATTGATAAAGGCAAGTGCCCCTTATGCCTTTTTCACCACCCTATTAACCTGCCCTTCTGCATTCAGAGATCTATGGACAAACACGCCAAGGTCCCTTTGTTCCTCGGAAGTTCCCAGTGTCAGGCCATTCACTGAATACTTCCGCGTCACATTATTCCTTCCAATGTGTATCACCTCACACTTTTCAGGGTTAAATTCCATCTGTCACTTTTCTGCCCATTTGACCATCCCGTCTATATCTTCCTGTAACCCACGACACTCAACCTCACTGTTAACCACTCGGCCAATCTTTGTGTCATCCGCGAACTTACTGATCCTACCCCCCCACATAGTCATCTATGTCGTTTATATAAATGACAAACAGTAGGGGACCCAGCAAAGATCCCTGTGGTACGCCACTGGACACTGGCTTCCAGTCACTAAAACAGCCGTCTGTCATCACTCACTGTCTCCTACAGCTAAGCCAATTTTAAATCCACCTTATCAAGTTACCCTGTATCCCATGTGCATTTGGTTTCTTGATAATTCTCCCATGTGGGACCTTGTCAAAGGCTTTGCTGAAATCCATGTAAACTACATCAACTGCACTACCCTCATCTACACACCTGGTCACATGCTCAAAAAATTCAATCAAATTTGTTAGGCATGACCTCCCTCTGACAAAGCCATGCTGACTATTCCTAATCAAATTTTGCCTCTCCAAGTGGAGATAGATTCTCTCCTTCAGAATTTTCTCCAATAGTTTCCCTACCACTGACGTGAGACTCACTGGTCTGTAGTTCCCTGGCTTATCTCTACAACCTTTCTTAAATAGTGGGACCACATTAGCTGTTCTCCAGTCCTCTGGCACCTCCCCCGTGGCCAGAGAGGAATTAAAAATTTGGGTCAGAGCCCCTGCAATCTCCATCCTCGCTTCCCACAGCATCCTGGCACACAAATCGTCCGGACCTGGAGATTTGTCCACTTTTAAGCCTGCCAAAACCTCCAATACCTTAAAATAAAAGCAAAATACTGCGGATGCTGGAAATCTGAAAGAAAAACAAGAAATGCTGGAATCACTCAGCAAGTCTGGCAGCATCTGTGGAAAGAGAAGCAGAGTTAACGTTTCGGGTCTGACAAATATTAGAAAAGTCACAGATTATAAACAAGTGAGGTGGGGGTTGGGCAAGAGATAACAAAGGAGAAGGTGCAGATTGGACCAGGCCACATAGCTGACCAAAAGGTCACGGAGCAAAGGCAAACAATATGTTAATGGTGTGTTGAAAGACAAAGCATTAGTACAGATTAGGTGTGAATATACTGAATATTGAACAGCAGCAAGTGCAAACCTGAAGAAAAACAACCTGAAAAAAACAGTGGGTAAGCAAACTGAACAAACTAAGATGATACCTCCTCTCTCCTCACTATCCCAGGCCCCAAACACTCCTTTCAGGTGAAGCAGCGATTTACTTGTACTTCTTTCAATGTAGTATACTGTATTCACTGCTCACAGTGTGGTCTCCTCTACATTGGGGAGACCAAGCGCAGACTGGGTGACCGCTTTGCGGAACATCTCCGCTCAGTCCGCAAGCAGGACCCTGAGCTTCCGGTTGCTTGCCATTTCAACACTCCCCCCTGCTCTCATGCTCACATCTCTGTCCTGGGATTGCTGCAGTGTTCCAGTGAACATCAACGCAAGCTCGAGGAACAGCATCTCATCTACCGATTAGGCACACTACAGCCTGCCGGACTGAACATTGAGTTCAATAATTTCAGAGCATGACAGCCCCCCACTTTACTTTCATTTTTAGTTATTTTTTCTTCCTTTTTTTTACATTCCTTTTTACATTTTTTACAATCTTTTTTTGCATTTATTTCATTTCATCTTAGTTTGTTCAGTTTGCTTACCCACTGTTTTTTTCAGGTTGTTTTTCTTCAGGTTTGCACTTGCTGCTGTTCAATATTCAGTATATTCACACCTAATCTGTACTAATGCTTTGTCTTTCAACACACCATTAACATATTGTTTGCCTTTGCTCCGTGACCTTTTGGTCAGCTATGTGGCCTGGTCCAATCTGCACCTTCTCCTTTGTTATCTCTTGCCCAACCCCCACGTCACTTGTTTATAATCTGTGACTTTTCTAATATTTGTCAGTTCCGAAGAAGGGTCGCTGACCCGAAACGTTAACTCTGCTTCTCTTTCCACAGATGCTGCCAGACCTGCTGAGTGAATCCAGCATTTCTTGGTTTGGGTCCTACTCTTTCCCTGGTTATCCTCTTCCCATTGATATACTTATAGAATATCTTGGGGTTTTTCCTACTTTTACCAGCCAGAGCTTTCTCATATCCCCTCTTTGCTCTCCTAATTGCTTTCTTAAGCTCCATCCTACACTTTCTGTACTCCACTAATGCTTCTGTTGATTTGCTCTCCTTGTATTTGCTAAAAGCCTCTCTTTTCCTTCTCATCGTACCCTGAATATTTCTGGTCATCCATGGTTCTCTGGGCTTGTTGCTCCTACCTATTACCCGAGAGGGAACAGGTTGGGCCTGTACCCTCCCCATTTACTTTTTGAATGCCCCCCACTGCTCTTCTGTAGATTTCCCGACAAGTAACTCTTTCCAGTCTACCTTGGCCAGATCCTGCCTTATTTTACTAAAATTTGCTCTCCCCCAGTCCAAAACCTTTTGTTGCAACTTGTCAATTTCTTTCGCCATAACAAGCTTAAATTGTACCATGTTGTGGTCGCTTTCACCAAAATGCACCCCCACCAACACATCAACCACCTGGCCGGCTTCATTCCCCAGAATTAGGTCCAGCACTGCACACCCTCCCTTGTTGGAACCTCTACATATTGAGCTAAAAAGTTCTCCTGTATACATTTTCAGAACACCACTCCATCTAAGCCCTTAACACGATGACTATCCCAATTAATGTTGGGAAAGTTGAAATCACCTCTGTGAATTGCGCACATATTTGCTCCTCAATTTCCCGCTGACTATCTGGGGGTCTATAATAAACACCTAGCAATGTAGCTGTCCCTTTTTTATTCCTAAACTCTACCCATAAAGCTTCATTTGATGCCCCCTCCAAGATATAATCTCTCCTTACTGCAGTAACTGACTCCTTAACTAATATTGCAATGCCCCCTCTTCTTTTACCCCCTCCTCTGTCTCGCCAGAAGATTCTATATCCCGGGATATTGAGTTGCCAATCCTGCCCCTCCCTCAACCATGTCTCCGTGATGGCTACTATATCACAATTCCACGTGTCAATCCTTGCCCTTAACTCATCCGTTTTACCTGTAATACTCCTGGCATTAAAGTAGAGGCCATCCATCCTGGTCTTACTCCCTTGAAACTTACTTCCACTGTATTGCTTTCCTGTGTTTAGCTGTGTCCCTATTCTGCTAGGAGTTTGAGTTCCCTCCCCCTGCCAAATTAGTTTAAACTCCTCCCAACAGCACGAGCAAACCCGCCAGCAAGGATGTTAGTCACCCTCTGGTTCAGATGTAGACCGTCCCGCTTGTACAGATTCCACCTTCCCCAGAAACAGTCTCAGTGGTCCAGGAATCTAAAACCCTCCCTCCTGTCCCAACTCTTAAGCCACGCATTCATCTGTGCTATTCTCCTATTTCTATACTCGCTAGCACGTGGCACTGGGAGTAATCCAGAGATTACAACCCGAGAGGTCCTGCTTTTTAGTCCACTGCCTAACTCCCTGAATTCTTGATGCAAGACCTCATCTCTCTTTCTACCTATGTCATTGGAACCAACATGTACCATGACCTCTGCCTTATCACCCTCCCCCTTCCGGATGCCCTGCAGCTGTTCAGTGACATCCCGGACCCTGGCACCACGGAGGCAACACACCATCCTGGAGTCACGTTGACGGCCACAGTAGCGCCTATATGTTCCCCTGACTATAGAATCCCCTATTACTATTGCTCTTCCTCTCTTTCCCCCTTCCTGTGCAGACAGGCTGCTTGTGGTGCCAGAAGCTTGGCTCTGTCTGCACTCCCTGGAGGAACCAGCCTCATCAGTCTCCAAAATGGAATACCGATTTGCAAGCGGGACCCTAGGGGACTCCTGAACTACCTTTCTGATTCTCTTGGACTGCCTGGTGGTCGCCCATTCCCTTCCTTCCTCAAGTCCCTTCAGCTGCGGTGTGACCACCTCTCTAAATGTACTATCCACGATGCTTTCAGACTCGCGGATGCTCGACAGCGTTTCCAGCCGTCGTTCCAGCTCTGAAACCCGAGCTTCCAGGAGCTGCAGCTGGACACACTTCCTGCACACATGCTGGTCCCGGGGACTGGAAATGTTCCCGGATTCCCACATGCAGCAAGAGGAGCAAACCACGGCTTTAAGCTCTCCTGCCATGACTAAACCCTTTAAATTTAAAACTTTAGAAGACTATTATAATAAAAAAAAATCAACTAAGTCTTGCTAAAACAATGACTTACAATTCAATCCAGTTTGAAAAATACCCACCAGGACTTACTCACCAGTCAGCTGTGCTCTTTGGAAACTCTCAGCTCCCCTCACGCTCTTTGAGGACAGGTAGGAAATGAAAGGAGCTCCTCGCTCCCTCCTCACTGAACTCCCTCAGTCACAAATCTCCCACTTTAGCACTCTAATGCAGCCCCAAGTCAGCACTCCAGTGCAAACGATTTAAATCAAGAGATGTTATTAGAGCTGAAGAGGATAGGTAAGAAATTCACTTTCAAAATTTTTAACATCCAAATTAATTAATTAAGTAGAATAGAGATGGCTGGGCAAGCAATGTGTTGCAGTGTTGTAGTATGTGGAAACTGGTAGACGCCGGTGTGATCTATGGTGGCCACATCTGCAGCAAGTGTTGGCTGCTCGAGGAACTTCGGCTCAGAGTTGATGAGCTGGAGTCCGAGGTGTGGGCACTGTGACACATCAGGAAGGGGGAGAGTTACCCGGATACTGTGTTTCAGGAGACAGTCACATCCCTGAGATTAATTACATCAAATTTGGACCGTGGTCAGGGACAGGAGGGCGTGACTGCAAGTGAGGCAGATATGGGGATCCAGAATTTAGCTTTGGAGGAGCCTCAGCCAGTGCCGTTATCCAATAGGTACGAGGTTCTTGCTCCCGGTGTGGATGAGGGCACAGACTGCAGGATGAGCGAACTGACCACAGCACCGTGGTTCAGAGCGCCATTCAAGTGGGGGGAGAAAAGAGAAATGTAGTAGTCATAGGGGATAGCATAGTTCGGGGAATAGATACTGTTCTCTGCAGAAATGACAGGGAGTCCCGAAGGCTGTGTTGCCTACCTGGTGCCAAGGTTAAGGACATCTCTTCTGGGCTGGAGAGGAACTTGGAATGGGAGGGGAAGGTTCCAGTTGTTGTGGTCCACGTAGGTACCAATGACATAGGTAGGTTGAGGGAAGAGGTTCTGCTGAGGGACTATGAGCAGCTCAGGGCTAAATTAAAAAGCAGAACCTCAAAGGTAATAATCTCCAGATTACTACCTGAGTCACGTGCAAACTGGGTGACCGCTTTGCGGAACACCTCCGCTCAGTCCGCAAGCAGGACCCTGAGCTTCCGGTTGCTTGCCATTTCAACACTCCCCCCTGCTCTCATGCTCACATCTCTGTCCTGGGATTGCTGCAATGTTCCAGTGGACACCAACGCAAGCTCGAGGAACAGCATCTCATTTACCGATTAGGCACACTCCAGCCTGCCGGACTGAACATTGATATCAATCATTTCAGAGCATGACAGGCCCCCCCATTTTACTTTTATTTTTAGTTATTTTTTCTTTTTTACAACTTTTTTTTTCATGTTTATTTAATTTCATCTTAGTTTGTTCAGTTTGCTTACCCACTGTTTTTTTTTCATGTTTGTACTTGTTGCTGTTCAACCTTCAGTCCGTTAACACCCTATTTGCACTAATGCTTTGTCTTTCAACACACCATTAACATATTGTTTGCCTTTGTTCCATGACCTTTTGGTCAGCTATGTGGCCTGGTCCAATCTACACCTTCTCTTTCCTTTGTTATCTCTTGCCCCACCCCCGCCTCACTTGCTTATAACCTTTGACATTTCTAATATTTGCTAGTTCCGATGAAGGGTCACTGACCCGAAACGTTAACTCTGCTTCTCTTTCCACAGATGCTGCCAGACCTGCTGAGTGCTTCCAGCATTTCTTGTTTTTATTTGCCAATTGGCATAGGGTAAACAAGATTAGAGAGGTAAACGCATGGCTCAAGGATTGGTGTTGGAGAAATGGGTTCCAATTTATGGGGCACTGGCACCAGTACTGGGGAAGGAGAGAGTTGTTCCATTGGGACGGACTTCGTTTGAATCATGCTGAGATCAGTGTCCTGGCGAATTGTATAACTAGGGTTGTAGATAGGACTTTAAACTAATTAGTGTTGCGGGGGGGGGGGGGAGTTCAATTAAAGGGAAGATTAAAAAATCAAAAAGAAATGAGAGAGCAGAGGTGCAAGGTAGTGAAGAGGCGAATGGTAATCAATGTGACAGGAAAGGGCAGAAAATATAAGCAGAAGAGTGCAGCAGAAATTAGAAAAGAATGAATAATAATGGTAAAAAGTCAAAGCTTAAGGCTCTTTATCTGAATGCATGCAGCATTTGTAACAAGGTAGATGAGTTGACGGCACAAAAAGAAATAAATGAATCTGACTTGATAGCTATTACAGAGATGTGGTTGAAGGGTGACCAAGACTGGGGACTCAATATTCAAGGGTATTCGACGTTCTGGAAAAATAGGCAAAAAGGAACAGGAGGTGGGGTAGCTTTGTTAATAAAGGAAGGTATCATTGCAGTGGTGAGTAGTGATAGGACGAGACAGGCCAGATGCAGGGAGGATGTTCCCAATGGCTGGGGAGTCCAGAACCAGGGGTCACAGTCTCAGATACGGGGAATGCCATTTAGAACTGAAATGAGGAGAAATTTCATCACTCAGAGAGTGACCCGGGTTCGATTCTGGGTACTGCCTGTGCGGAGTTTGCAAGTTCTCCCTGTGACCGCGTAGGTTTTTGCCGGGTGCTCCGGTTTCCTCCCACAGTCAAAGACTTGCAGGTTGATAGATACATTGGCCATTATAAATTGCCCCTAGTGTAGGTGGTAGGGGAAGGTGGGGATGTGGTAGGAATATGAGATTAATGTAGGATTTGTATAAATGGGTGGTTGATGGTCAGCATAGACTCAGTAGGCCGAAGGGCCTGTTTCAGTGCTGTATCTCTAAATAAAAAAATAAATAAATAAAAACCTATCTATGTCGGTCTGCAACCTCCTTATGTCCTATTCACAACATACTTTGCGACCTATCTTTGTATCATCTATTGTATCAATTATACAGGACCTTGGTGAGGCAACATTTGGAATATTGTGTGCTGGTCTCCTTATCTGAGGAAGGATGTTGTTGCTATAGAGGGAGTGCAGCGAAGGTTTACCAGACTGATTCCTGGGATGGTGGGACTGACGTATGAGGAGAGATTGAGTCGGTTAGGATTATATTCGCTGGAGGTCAGAAGAGTGAGGGGGGATCGCATAGAAACCCATAAAATTCTAACAGGACTTGACAGGGTAGATGCAGGAAGGATGTTCCTGATGGTGGGGGAGTCCAGAACCAGGGGTCATAGTGTAAGCTTACAGGGTAATTTTTTCAGGACTGAGATGAGGAGAAATTTCTTCACTCAGAGTGTGGTGAGCCTGTGAAATTCATTACCACAGAAAGCAGTTGAGGCCAAAACATTGTATGTTTTCAAGAAGGAGTTAGATATAGCTCTTGGGTCTAAAGGGATCAAAGGATATGGAGAGAATGCGGGAACAGGTTACTGAATTGGATGATCAGCCATGATTATAATGAATGGCGGGCAGGCTTGAAGGGCTGAATGGCCTACTCCTGTTCCTATTTTCTATGTTTTTCTAGGTTTATCTGCAAATTTAGCTACCAAGCCATCGCTCGCCTCATCTAAGTCATTTATATAAATTGTAAACATTTGAGACCCCAGCAAAGACCCCTTCAGGACTCCACTCGTCACATCCTGCCAATCAGAAAAGGACCCATTTATGCATACTCTCTTTTTCTGCCAGCCATCCAATCTTCTATCCATGCTAATACGTTACCCCGACACCATAAGCTCCTACTTTACGCAATAACCTTTTATGTGGCACCTTGTTCTATGCCTTCTGGAAATCCAAGTACAGTATGTCAACGGGCTCCCCTTTATCCACAGCGCATGTTACTCCTTCCAAGAACTCCAATAAATTGGTTAAACATGACTTCCCTTTCACAAAACCATGCTATTCCTGATTACCTTGAGTTTTTCTAGTGCCCAGCTATAGTCTCCCTAATGATCGATTCTAACACTTTCCCCACGACAGACTTCTAGCTAACTGGCCGATCATTACCTATTTTCTGTCTCCCTCCCCTTCTTGAATAGAGGGGTTATATTTGCTACTTTCCAGTCTGACGGAACCTTTCCAGAATCTAGCGAATTTTGAAAAATTAACACCAACGCACCTACTGCCTCATTAGCCACGTCTTTTAAGACCCTAGGATGAAACCCATCAGGACCTGGGGTCTTGTCAGCCTGCAGCTCCATCAGATTGTTCAGTACCATTTCTCTGGTGATTGTAATTTCACCAGGTTCCTCTCTTCCTTCTACCTCCTGATTTACAGCTATTACTGGAATGTTGTTTGTATCCTCTGTAGTGAAGACAGAAGCAAAATAATTGTTCATTTCATCTGCCATTTCCTTATTTTTTTTTTATTGGTTCATGGGATGTAGGCATCGCTGGCTATAACAACATTTATTACCCATCCCTAATTGCCCTTGTAAGGTGGTGGTGAGCTGCCTTCTTGAACTGCTGCAGTCCATTTTTTTATTTGTTATTTTATTTAGAGATACAGCACTGAAACAGGCCCTTCAGCCCACCGGGTCTGTGCCGACCAACAACCACCCATTTATACAATCCTACATTAATCCCATATTCCCTACCAGATCCCCACCATTCTCCCACCACCTACCTACACTAGGGGCAATTTAGAAATGGCCACTTTACCTATCAACCTACAAGTCTTTGGCAGTGGGAGGAAACCGGAGCACCCGGCGGAAACCCACGCGGTGACAAGTAGAACTTGCAAACTCCACACAGGCAGTACCCAGAACTGAACCCAGGTCGCTGGAGCTGTGAGGCTGTGGTGCTAACCACTGCGCCACTGTGCCGCCCACAGTGCCCATGGGATAGTTACACCCATAGTGCTGTTAGAAAAGGAATTCTGGGATTTTGACCCAGCGACAGTGAAGAAACGGCAATATAGTTCCAAGTCAGGATGGTGTGTGGCTCGGAGGGGAACCTGCAGGTGGTGGTGTTCCCATGCAACTGCTGTCCTTGTCATTCTAGGTGGTAGAGGTCACGGGTTTGGAAGGTGCTGTCTAAGGATCCTTGGTGTGTTGCTGCAGTGCATCATGTAGATGGTACACACTGCTGCCACTGTGCGTCGGTGGTGGGGGGAGTGAATGTTTGTAGATAGGGTGCCAATCAAGCCGGCTGCTTTGCCCTGGATGGCGTCGAGCTTCTTGAGTGTTGTTGGAGCTGCACCCATCCTGGCAAGTGGACAGCATTCCATCACACTCCTGGTTTGTGCCTTGTAGATTTGGGGAGTCAGGAGGTGAGTTACTTGCCTCACGATTCCTAGTCTCTGACCTGCTCTTGTAGCTATGGTATTTGTTTGGCTACTCCAGTTCAGTTTCTGGTCAATGATAACCTCCAGGATGTTGATAGTGGGGGATTCAGTGATCGTAATGCCATTGAATGTCAAGGGGAGATGGTTGGATTCTCTCTTGTTGGAGATGGTCATTGCCCGGCACTTGTGTGGTACGAATGTTACTTGCCACTTATCAGCCCAAGCCTGGATATTATCCAGGGTCTTGCTGCATTTCTACACGGACTGCTTCAGTATCTGAGGAGTCGTGAATGGTGCTGAACATTGTGCAATCATCAGCGAACATCCCCACTTGTGACCTTATGATTGAAGGAATGTCATTGATGAAGCAGATGAAGATGTTTGGGCCTAGGACACTAACCTGAGGAACTCCTGCAGTGATGTCCTGCAGCTGAGATGATTGACCTTCAACAACCACAGCCATCTTCCTTTGCACTAGGAATGACTCCAACCAGCAGAGAGTTTTCCCCCTGATTCCCATTGACTCCAATTTTGCTGGGGTTCCTTGATGTCATACTCGGTCAAATGCTGCCTTGATGTCAAGGGTAGTTACTCTTTCCTCATCTACTATTAACTCCCCATTCTCACTCTCTAGAGGACCAACACTCACTTTACTTACTCTTTTCCTTTTTAAATACCTGTAAAAACTCTTGTTATCTGTTTTTCAATTTCTAGCTAGCTTCCTCACACACTCTAATTTCTTTCTCCTGATTAACCTGTTAGTCATTCTCTGCTGCTCTTTCTCTTCTGACCAATCATCTGACCTTCCACTCACCTCTGCGCAGCGATGTACTTTTTCCTTAAGTTTGATGCTTTCCTTAACTTCTTTAGTTAACCACAGATGGTAGGTCCTCCCCTTAAAATTTATCTTTATACTAAGAATATAGTTATTCTGAGTATTCTGAAATATCCCCTTAAATGTCTGCCACTACTTCTCTATCGATCTATCCCCTAGCCCAGTAACTCAGTTCACTTCAGTTAATAGTCACAGCCTAAAACCCAGACACTAATACCCAAACCCTAATACTCAGATCCGAATCGTCAGAGCTTAAAGCCCGGACACTCACCCCAGACCCGAATACTCAGATCCTAATACTCAGACACTAATACCCAGATATTAATATTCAGACCCTGATATTCTGTCCCAAAAGCCAGATCCTAATGCTCAGATCTTATTACCCAGCCCCTAATGCTCAGACTCTAATACCCAGACCCTAATACTCAGACCCATACCCAGACCCTCATCTTCTTCTTCTTTGGCCTCCTTGTCTCGAGAGACAATGGGTAAGCGCCTGGAGGTGGTCAGTGGTTTGTGGAGCAGCGCCTGGAGTGGCTATAAAGGCCAATATTAGAGTGACAGACTCTTCCACAGGTGCTGCAGAAGAAATTGTTTGTCGGGGCTGTTACACAGTTGGCTCTACCCTTGTGCTTCTGTCTTTTTTCCTGCCAAATGCTAAGTCTCTTCGACTCGCCACACTTTAGCCCCGCCTTTATGGCTGCCCGCCAGCTCTGGCGATCGCTGGCAACTGACTCCCACGACTTGTGATCAATGTCACAGGACTTCATGTCGCGTTTGCAGAGGTCTTTAAAGCGGAGACATGGACAGCCGGTGGGTCTGATACCAGTGGCGAGCTCGCTGTACAATGTGTCTTTGGGAATCCTGCCATCTTCCATGCGGCTCACATGGCCAAGCCATCTCAAGCGTCGCTGACTCAGTAGTGTGTATAAGCTGGGGATGTTGGCCGCCTCGAGGACTTCTGTGTTGGGGATACGGTCCTGCCACCTGGTGCCAAGGATTCTCCGGGGGCAGCGAAGATGGAGTGAATTGAGACGTCACTCTTGGCTGACATACGTTGTCCAGGCCTCGCTGCCATAGAGCAAGGTACTGAGGACACAGGCATGATACACTCGGACTTTTGTGTTCTGTGTCAGTGCGCCATTTTCCCACACTCTCTTGGCCAGTCTGGACATAGCAGTGGAAGCCTTTCCCATGCGCTTGTTGATTTCTGCATCGAGAGACAGGTTACTGGTGATAGTTGAGCCTAGGTAGGTGAACTCTTGAACCACTTCCAGAGCGTGGTCGCCAATATCGATGGATGGAGCATTTCTGACGTCCTGTCCCATGATGTTCGTTTTCTTGAAGCTGATGGTTAGGCCAAATTTGTCGCAGGCAGCCGCAAACCTGTCGATGAGACTATTCAATGTGAGATGTTAAAGCAGCATCGTCAGCAAAGAGGAGTTCCCTGATGAGGACTTTCCGTACTTTGGTCTTTGCTCTTAGACGGGCAAGGTTGAACAACCTGCCATCTGATCTTGTGTGGAGGAAAATTCTCCCTTCTGAACACTTGAACGCATATGAGATCAGCAGGGAGAAGAAAATCCCAAACAGTGTGGGTGCAAGAACACAGCCCTGTTTCACGCCACTCAGGATAGGAAAGGGGTCTGATGATGTGCCGCTATGCTGAATTGTGCCTTTCATATTGTCATGGAATGAGGTGATGATACTTAGTAGCTTTGGTGGACATCCGATCTTTTCTAGTAGTCTGAAGAGACCATGTCTGCTGACGAGGTCAAGGCTTTAGTGAGATCAATGAAAGCAACGTAGAGGGGCATCTGTTGTTCTCGGCATTTCTCCTGTATCTGACGAAGGGAGAACAGCATGTCAATGGTCGATCTCTCTGCACGAAAACCACACTGTGTCTCAGGGTATACGCGCTTGGCCAGCTTCTGGAGCCTGTTTAAAGCGACGCGAGCAAAGACTTTCCCCACTATGCTGAGCAGGGAAATTCCACGGTAGTTGTTGCAGTCACCGCGGTCACCTTTGTTTTTCTAGAGGGTGATGATATTGGCATCGCGCATGTCCTGAGGTACTGCTCCCTCGTCCCAGCACAGGCAAAGCAGTTCATGTAGTGCTGATAGTATAGCAGGCTTGGGACTCTTGATTATTTCAGGGGTAATGCCGTCCATCCCAGGGACTTTTCCGCTGGCTAGAGAATCAATGGCATCACTGAGTTCCGATTTTGTTGGCTGTACGTCCAGCTCATCCATGACTGGTAGAGGCTGGGCTGCATTGAAGGCGGTCTCAGTGACAACATTCTTCCTGGAGTACAGTTCTAGGTAGTGCTCAACCCAGTGGTCCATTTGCTTGCGTTGGTCAGTGATTGTGTCCCCTGATTTAGATTTGAGGGGGGCGATCTTCTTGATGGTTGGCCCAAAAGCTCTCTTAATGCCATCATACATTCCTCTGATGTTTCCGGTGTCTGAGGCCAGCTGAATATGACTGCATAGGTGTTGCCAGTAGTCATTTGCGCAGCGCCTGGCTGTTCTTTGTGCAGTGCTTCTGGCTACTTTAAGTGCTACAGATGTTAACTCGCTGGGGGCTTTCTTGTAGTTCAACAGTGCAATGCGCTTTGCGGCTATGACAGGTTCCAGCTCTTCAAAATGAGATTGAAACCAGTCTGCATTTCTCTTCACACGTTTGCCATAGGTGGTCAAAGCTGACTCATAGATGGTGTCACTGATGTGGGCCCACTTGGTCTCAGCATCCCCTGTGGGAGTGTTTTGAAGGGCTTTTACAAGTGAATTTAGTAATTTTTGGAACAGCTGTGGATAAGAAATTCTGCTCGTGTTGATGCACGGGTGGCCCTTCTGCTTGGAGTGATGCAGCTTCTTTGGTTTGTGTCTAACCTTGCTGCACACCAGGGAGTGGTCGGTGTCGCAGTCCGCACTGTGGCAGCTGCGTGTGACTTGAACACTGTTTAAGGAGGCTCGCCTTGTGACGATGAGGTCCAGTTGGTGCCAACGACGTGATCTTGGGTGCCTCCATGAAAACTGGTGACAGGGTTTAGTGTGAAAGAACGAGTTGGTGATGCAGAGGTTATGATAGGTACACAGCTCAAGCAGTCTCTGTCCATTCTCATTCATCCTTCCAACACCATAGCGCCCAAGGCAGGAGGGCCATGAGTCATGGTCGGCCCCAACCCTGGCATTAAAGTCCCCCAGCAGGAACAGGTGTTCGGTGTTGGGGATGCTACTAATGATATTATGGAGTTCCTCGTAGAACTGGTCTTTAGCTTCAGGTGGGGAGCAGAGTGTTGGAGCATAGATGCTGAGTAGGTGTACTGGACCAGAGGCGGTGAGCAGTCGGATGGACAGTATGCGTTCCGAGGCATTTGAGGGAGGCTCTATCATGCTGAGCAAGGAGCCCACTCCATGCTGTCTTGGTTCTTCAGGATCCCTACCCTGCCAGAAGAAGGTGTAGTCTTGCCAGATGATAATACACAGAGCCTCATACCCAGACCCTAATACCCAGACCCTAATAATCAAACTCATACCCAGACCCTAATACTCACAGACTAATACTCAGACCCTAATGACCAGAGCCTAATACCTGGACCCTAATACTTAGAGCCAAATACACAGACACTAATGCCCAGATCCTAATATCCAGATGCTAATAATACTCAGAGCCAAATACCCTAATACCCAGATGTTAATATTGAGACCCTGATACTCTGTCTGTAATACCCAGATCTAATACTCAGACTCTGATACAGTGCCACACAACAGACTTGTGAGCAAACTTGTAGCTCGTTGAATAAAAGGGACGGTAGCAACTTGGATATGAAATTGGCTGAGTGGCAGGAAACAAAGAGTAGTGGGATGTTTTTCAGGCTGGAGGAAGGTTTGTAGTGGAGTTCCCCAGGGAAGGGTGTTGGGAGCCTTGCTTTTCCTGATGTATATTAATGACATAGACCTTGGTGTATGATACGAAACTTGGAAGCATTGTGAACTGTGAGGAGGATAGTGTAGAACTTCCAAAGGACATAGACAAGTTGTTGGAATGGGCAGACAGGTGGCAGATGAAATTCAATGCAGAGAAATGTGAAGTGATTCATTTTGATAGGAAGAACATAGAGAGACAATATAGAATAAAGGGTACAATTCTAAATTGGGTGCAGGGGCAGATGGACCTGGGTGTATATGTTTTTTTCATTCATTCATGAGATGCGGGTGTTGCTGGCTAGGCCAGCATTTATTGCCCATCCCTAATTGCCCTTGAGAAGATGGTGGTGAACTGCCTTCTTGAACCACTGCAGTCCATGTGAGGTAGGTACGCCCACAGTGCTGTTGGGAAGGGAATTCCAGGATTTTGACCCAGCAACAGTGAAGGAACGGCGATATAGTTCCAAGTCAGGATGGTGTATGACTTGGAGGGGAACTTGCAGGTGGTGGTGTTCCCATGCATTTGCTGCCCTTGTCCTTCTAGTTCTGTGTGCATAACTCATTGAAGGTGGCAGGACAGTTTGAGAGAGCAGTCAATAAAGCATACAGTGTCCTGGGCTTTATTAATAATGGAATAGAGTACAAGTGCAAAAAGTTATGTTGAACTTGTATAAGACACTAGTTCGGCTCAGCTGGAGTACTGCGTCCAGTTCTGGGCACCGCATTTTAGGAAAGATGTGAGGCAATTGGAGAGAGAGCACAGAAAAGATTCACGAGAATGGTTCCAGGGATGAGGAATTTCAGTTATGAAGATAGATTGGAGAAGTTAGGACTGTTTTCCTTGGAGAAGAGAAGGCTGAGAGGCGATTTAATAGAGGTATTCAAAATCATGAGGGGTCTGGACAGAGCAGATAGAGAGAAACTGTTCCCCCTCGTGAAAGGATCGAGAATGAGAGGGCACAGATTTAGATTATTTGGTAAGAGAAACAAGAGCGACATGAGGAAAATTTTTTTCACACAGCGAGTGGTTAAGGTCTGGAATGCACTGCTTTAGAACGTGGAGGAGGCAGGTTCAATTGAAGCATTCAAAAGGGAATTGGACAGTTCTATGAAAAGGAAGAGTGTGCAGGGTTATGGGGAGAAGGCAAGGGAATGGAACTGAGGGAATTGCTCTTTCGCAGAGCCAGTGTGGACATGATGGGCCAAATGGCCTCATTCTGCACCGTAACAGTGCGGCACAGTGGCGCAGTGGTTAGCACCGCAGCCTCACAGCTCCAGCGACCCGGGTTCAATTCTGGGTACTGCCTGTGTGGAGTTTGCAAGTTCTCCCTGTGTCTGCGTGGGTTTCCTCCGGGTGCTCCGGTTTCCTCCCACATGCCAAAGACTTGCAGGTTGATAGGTTAATTGGCCATTATAAATTGCCCCTAGTATAGGTAGGTGGTAGGGAAATATAGGGACAGTAGGGATGTGGTAGGAATATGGGATTAGTGTAGGATTAGTATAAATGGGTGGTTGATGGTCGGCACAGACTTGGTGGGCCGAAGGGCCTGTTTCAGTGCTGTATCTCTAAAACTAAAACAATTCTGTGATTCTGTAATACCCAGACCCTAACACTCAGACCAACATACCCAAATCCTAATACCCAGACCCTAATACACAGGCCCTAATTCCCAGACCGTAATATCCCTACTAAGACCCAGATGCTGATACTCAGACCCTAATACCCAGACCCTTTTCTCTGATACAAATAATGAGAGCCTAAAGCTCAAATCCTAATACCCAGACATTAATACCACGATGCTAATAATCAGACCCGAATACCCAAACTCCAATACTACCAACCCAAACCATAATGCCCAGAATGAAAAAATATTGGCAAGCAAAATCAAGGTGAACCCAAAGATGTTTTATCAATACATTAAGAGTAAAAGGATAACTCAGGAGAAGTAGGGCCCATAAAAGACCAAAAAGGTAACCTATGTGTAGGAGCGGAAGATGTTGGTATGGTTCTTAATGAATACTTTGCGTGTCTTCACAAAAGAGGGGGACAATACAGATATTGTCGTTAAAGAGGAAGAGTGTGAAGTATTGGATGTGATAAACATAGGGAGCGAAGAAGTATTCATGGGATTAGCATCCTTGAAAGTTGATAGATCACCAGGGCCAGATGAAATGTATCCTACGCTGTTCAAAGAAGTAAGAGAGGAAATAGCAGAGGGTCTGACCATCATTTTTCAGTCCTCGCTGGATACAGGTGTGGTGCTGGAGGATTGGAGAATTGCTAACGTTGTACCTCAGTTTAAAAAGGGAGCGAAGGATAGACTGAATAATTACAGGCCAGTCAGTCTAACCTCAGTAGTGGGCAAATTATCGGAATCTATTCTGAGAGACAGGATAAACTGTCACTTAGAAAGGCACAGGTTAATCAAGGATAGTCAGCATGGATTTGTTAAGGGAAGATCTTGTTTGATCAACTTGACCAAATTTTTTGAAAAAGTAACAAGGAAGATAGATGAGGGCAGTGTTGGTGGATTTTCGCAAGGATTTTGACAAGGTTCCACATGGCATACTGGTTAAAAAAGTAAAATCCCATGGGATCCAGAGAAATGCAGCCAGGTGGATATAGAATTGGCTCAGTGGCAGGAAACAAAGGGTAATTGCTGATGGCTGTTTTAGCGACTGGAGGGCTGTTTCCAGTGGCGTTCCGCAGGGCTCAGTACTGAGTCCCCTGCTTTTGGTGTATATTAACGATTTGCATGTAAATGTATGGAGCATGATCAAGAAGTTTATGGACAACACAAAGATTGGCCGTGTGGTAGATAGCGAGGTGGATAGCTGTAGGCTGGAGGAAGATATTGATGACCTGGTTCGATGGGCAGAAAAGTGGCAAATGGTATTCAACCCAGAGATGTGTGAGCTGATGCATTTAGGGAGGTCAAACAAGACAAAGGAATACAGGATTAATGGGAAAATACTGAGAAGTGTCGAGGAAATGAGGGACCTTGGAGTGAATGTCCACAGATCCCTGAAAGTAGCAGGACAGGTAGATAAGGTGGTCAAGAATGCATATGGAATCCTTTCCTTTATTAGCCGAAGTACAGAATACAAGAGCAGGGAGGTTATACTGGAACTGTATAACTCATTGGTTAGGCCACAACTTCAGTACTGTGTGCAGTTCTGGTCACCTCATTACAGAAAGGATGTTCTTCTTTTGGGCCTCCTTATCTCGAGAGACAATGGATACGCGCCTGGAGGTGGTCAGTGGTTTGTGAAGCAGCGCCTGGAGTGGCTATAAAGGCCAATTCTGGAGTGACAGGCTCTTCCACAGGTGCTGCAGAGAAATTTGTTTGTTGGGGCTGTTGCACAGTTGGCTCTCCCCTTGCGCCTCTGTCTTTTTTCCTGCCAACTACTAAGTCTCTTCGACTCGCCACAATTTAGCCCTGTCTTTATGGCTGCCCGCCAGCTCTGGCGAATGCTGGCAACTGACTCCCACGACTTGTGATCAATGTCACACGATTTCATGTCGCGTTTGCAGACGTCTTTATAACGGAGACATGGACGGCCGGTGGGTCTGATACCAGTGGCGAGCTCGCTGTACAATGTGTCTTTGGGGATCCTGCCATCTTCCATGCGGCTCACATGGCCAAGCCATCTCAAGCGCCGCTGACTCAGTAGTGTGTATAAGCTGGGGATGTTGGCCGCTTCAAGGACTTCTGTGTTGGAGATATAGTCCTGCCACCTGATGCCAAGTGATGTAATTGCACTAGAAAGGATGCAGAAGAGATTTACGAGGATGTTGCCAGGACTGGAAAATGCAGCTATGAGGAAAGATTGGATAGGCTGGGGTTGTTCACCTTGGAACAGAGAAGGCTGAGGGGAGATCTGATTGAAATGTACAAAATTTTGAGGGGCCTGGATAGAGCGGAGGTGAAGGGTCTATTCACCTTAGCAGAGAGGTCAGTGACAAGGGGGCATAGATTTAAAGTGATGGGTCGAAAGATTAGAGGGGAGATGAGGAAAATGTTTTTCACCCAGAGGGTGGAGGGGGTCTGGAACTCACTGCCTGAAAGGGTTGTTGAGGCAGAGACCCTCCACTCATTTAAAAGGAGTCTGGATATGCACCTCAAATGCCGTAATCTACAGGGCTACGGACCAAATGCTGGAATGTGGGATTAGAATAGGTGGATTGTTTTTCGGCCAGCACAGACACAATGGGCCAAGTGGCCTCTTTCTCTGCCTCAAACTTTCTATGAACCTAACACCCAGACTCTAATAAAAGCAAAATACTGCAGATGCTGGAAATCTGAAACAAAAACAAGAAATGCTGGAATCACTCAGCAGTCAGTGACCCGAAACGTTAACTCAGCTTCTCTTTCCACAGATGCTGCCAGACCTGCTGAGTGAATCCAGCATTTCTTGTTTTTGACCCAGACTCTAATGCCCAGACCCAAATACCTGATCTCCAATACAGACACACAAACCCAGACCATAATACTCGGCCCTCACAGCCAAACCCTCACCGAGTCATTTATCGACAGCACCAAACCCCAGAGCCGAAACCCAAAAGCGAACAAACCCGATCACCGAAACACAAACACACAGCAACAGGCCGCCCGATGTCTCCATGGCGACACCTCGAAACGTAATGACGTCATTGGAACGACGTGTGTCGTCACCTGTGAGCGGAAATTGGAAGAACCGCGCGGAGCCAGAGGGTGAGTGAGTGGAACCTCCCCACACCGGACAACAAAACCCAAAACCCGGGCCCTGAACCTCCCCACACCGGACAACAAAACCCAAAACCCGGGCCCTGAACCTCCCCACACCGGACAACAAAACCCAAAACCCGGGCCCTGAACCTCCCCACACCGGACAACAAAACCCAAAACCCGGGCCCTGAACCTCCCCACACCGGACAACAAAACCCAAAACCCGGGCCCTGAACCTCCCCACACCGGACAACAAAACCCGGGCCCTGAACCTCCCCACACCGGACAACAAAACCCGGGCCCTGAACCTCCCCACACCGGACAACAAAACCCAAAACCCGGGCCCTGAACCTCCCCACACCGGACAACAAAACCCGGGCCCTGAACCTCCCCACACCGGACAACAAAACCCAAAACCCGGGCCCTGAACCTCCCCACACCGGACAACAAAACCCAAAACCCGGGCCCTGAACCTCCCCACACCGGACAACAAAACCCAAAACCCGGGCCCTGAACCTCCCCACACCGGACAACAAAACCCAAAACCCGGGCCCTGAACCTCCCCACACCGGACAACAAAACCCAAAACCCGGGCCCTGAACCTCCCCACACCGGACAACAAAACCCGGGCCCTGAACCTCCCCACACCGGACAACAAAACCCGGGCCCTGAACCTCCCCACACCGGGGAACAAAACCCGGACCCTGAACATCCCCACACCGGGGAATAAAACCCAAAACCCGGGCCCTGAACCTCCCCACACCGGGGAATAAAACCCAAAACCCGGGCCCTGAACCTCCCCACACCGGACAACAAAACCCGGGCCCTGAACCTCCCCACACCGGACAACAAAACCCGGGCCCTGAACCTCCCCACACCGGACAACAAAACCCAAAACCCGGGCCCTGAACCTCCCCACACCGGACAACAAAACCCAAAACCCGGGCCCTGAACCTCCCCACACCGGACAACAAAACCCGGGCCCTGAACCTCCCCACACCGGACAACAAAACCCAAAACCCGGGCCCTGAACCTCCCCACACCGGACAACAAAACCCGGGCCCTGAACCTCCCCACACCGGACAACAAAACCCGGGCCCTGAACCTCCCCACACCGGACAACAAAACCCAAAACCCGGGCCCTGAACCTCCCCACACCGGACAACAAAACCCAAAACCCGGGCCCTGAACCTCCCCACACCGGACAACAAAACCCAAAACCCGGGCACTGAACCTCCCCACACCGGACAACAAAACCCAAAACCCGGGCCCTGAACCTCCCCACACCGGGGAACAAAATCCAAAACCCGGGCCCTGAACCTCCCCACACCGGACAACAAAACCCAAAACCCGGGCCCTGAACCTCCCCACACCGGACAACAAAACCCGGGCCCTGAACCTCCCCACACCGGGGAACAAAACCCGGGCCCTGAACCTCCCCACACAGGACAACAAAACCCAAAACCCGGGCCCTGAACCTCCCCACACCGGGGCACAAAACCCGGGCCCTGAACCTCCCCACACCGGGGAACAAAACCCGGGCCCTGAACCTCCCCACACCGGACAACAAAACCCAAAACCCGGGCCCTGAACCTCCCCACACCGGACAACAAAACCCGGGCCCTGAACCTCCCCACACCGGACAACAAAACACAAAACCCGGGCCCTGAACCTCCCCACACCGGGGAACAAAACCCAAAGCCCGGGCCCAGAACCTCCCCACACCGGACAACAAAACACAAAACCCGGGCCCTGAACCTCCCCACACCGGGGAACAAAACCCGGGCCCTGAACCTCCCCACACCGGGCAACAAAACCCAAAACCCGGGCCCTGAACCTCCCCACACCGGGGAACAAAACCCGGGCCCTGAACCTCCCCACACCGGGGAACAAAACCCAAAACCCGGGCCCTGAACCTCCCCACACCGGGGAACAAAACCCGGGCCCTGAACCTCCCCACACCGGACAACAAAACCCAGGCCCTGAACCTCCCCACACTGGACAACAAAACCCAAAACCCGGGCCCTGAACCTTCCCACACCGGGGAACAAAACCCGGGCCCTGAACCTCCCCACACCGGACAACAAAACCCGGGCCCTGAACCTCCCCACACCGGACAACAAAATCCAAAACCCGGGCCCTGAACCTCCCCACACCGGGGAACAAAACCCGGGCCCTGAACCTCCCCACACCGGGGAACAAAACCCGGGCCCTGAACCTCCCCACACCGGGGAACAAAACCCGGGCCCTGAACCTCCCCACACCGGACAACAAAACCCGGGCCCTGAACCTCCCCACGCCGGACAACAAAACCCGGGCCCTGAACCTCCCCACACCGGACAACAAAACCCGGGCCCTGAACCTCCCCACACCGGGGAACAAAACCCGGGCCCTGAACCTCCCCACACCGGGGAACAAAACCCGGGCCCTGAACCTCCCCACGCCGGGGAACAAAACCCGGGCCCTGAACCTCCCCACACCGGACAACAAAACCCAAAACCCGGGCCCTGAACCTCCCCACACCGGGGAACAAAACCCAAAACCCGGGCCCTGAACCTCCCCACACCGGGGAACAAAACCCGGGCCCTGAACCTCCCCACACCGGACAACAAAACCCGGGCCCTGAACCTCCCCACACCGGACAACAAAACCCGGGCCCTGAACCTCCCCACACCGGGGAATAAAACCCAAAACCCGGGCCCTGAACCTCCCCACACCGGTGAATAAAACCCAAAACCCGGGCCCTGAACCTCCCCACACCGGGGAACAAAACCCGGGCCCTGAACCTCCCCACACCGGGGAATAAAACCCAAAACCCGGGCCCTGAACCTCCCCACACCGGACAACAAAACCCGGGCCCTGAACCTCCCCACACCGGACAACAAAACCCGGGCTCTGAACCTCCCCACACCGGACAACAAAACCCGGGCCCTGAACCTCCCCACACCGGACAACAAAACCCGGGCCCTGAATCTCCCCACACCGGACAACAAAACCCGGGCCCTGAACCTCCCCACACCGGGGAACAAAGCCCGGGCCCTGAACCTCCCCACACCGGACAACAAAGCCCGGGCCCTGAACCTCCCCACACCGGGGAACAAAACCCGGGCCCTGAACCTCCCCACACCAGACAACAAAACCCAAAACCCGGGCCCTGAACCTCCCCACACCGGGGAACAAAACCCAAAACCCGGGCCCTGAACCTCCCCACACCGGGGAATAAAACCCAAAACCCGGGCCCTGAACCTCCCCACACCGGGGAACAAAACCCAAAACCCGGGCCCTGAACCTCCCCACACCGGACAACAAAACCCAAAACCCGGGCCCTGAACCTCCCCACACCGGGGAACAAAACCCGGGCCCTGAACCTCCCCACACCGGGGAACAAAACCCAAAACCCGGGCCCTGAACCTCCCCACACCGGACAACAAAACCCGGGCCCTGAACCTCCCCACACCGGACAACAAAACCCGGGCCCTGAACCTTCCCACACCGGGCAACAAAACCCGGGCCCTGAACCTCCCCACACCGGACAACAAAACCCGGGCCCTGAAACTCCCCACACCGGACAACAAAACCCAAAACCCGGGCCCTGAACCTCCCCACACCGGACAACAAAACCCGGGCCCTGAACCTCCCCACACCGGGCAACAAAACCCGGGCCCTGAACCTCCCCACACCGGACAACAAAACCCGGGCCCTGAACCTCCCCACGCCGGACAACAAAACCCGGGCCCTGAACCTCCCCACACCGGACAACAAAACCCGGGCCCTGAACCTCCCCACACCGGACAACAAAACCCGGGCCCTGAACCTCCCCACACCGGACAACAAAACCCGGGCCCTGAACCTCCCCACACCGGGGAACAAAACCCGGGCCCTGAACCTCCCCACACCGGGGAACAAAACCCGGGCCCTGAACCTCCCCACACCGGACAACAAAACCCGGGCCCTGAACCTCCCCACACCGGGGAACAAAACCCGGGCCCTGAACCTCCCCACACCGGGGAACAAAACCCGGGCCCTGAACCTCCCCACACCGGGGAATAAAACCCAAAACCCGGGCCCTGAACCTCCCCACACCGGGGAATAAAACCCAAAACCCGGGCCCTGAACCTCCCCACACCGGGGAATAAAACCCAAAACCCGGGCCCTGAACCTCCCCACACCGGGGAACAAAACCCGGGCCCTGAACCTCCCCACACCGGGGAACAAAACCCGGGCCCTGAACCTCCCCACACCGGACAACAAAACCCGGGCCCTGAACCTCCCCACACCGGACAACAAAACCCGGGTCCTGAACCTCCCCACACCGGACAACAAAACCCAAAACCCGGGCCCTGAACCTCCACACACCGGGGAACAAAACCCGGGCCCTGAACCTCCCCACACCGGGGAACAAAACCCGGGCCCTGAACCTCCCCACACTGGACAACAAAACCCAAAACCCGGGCCCTGAACCTCCCCACACCGGGGAACAAAACCCGGGCCCTGAACCTCCCCACACCGGACAACAAAACCCGGGCCCTGAACCTCCCCACACCGGACAACAAAACCCGGGCCCTGAACCTCCCCACACCGGGGAACAAAACCCGGGCCCTGAACCTCCCCACACCGGACAACAAAACCCAAAACCCGGGCCCTGAATCTCCCCACACCGGACAACAAAATCCAAAACCCGGGCCCTGAACCTCCCCACACCGGGGAACAAAACCCAAAACCCGGGCCCTGAACCTCCCCACACCGGGGAACAAAACCCGGGCCCTGAACCTCCCCACACCGGACAACAAAACCCGGGCCCTGAACCTCCCCACACCGGACAACAAAACCCGGGCCCTGAACCTCCCCACACCGGGGAATAAAACCCAAAACCCGGGCCCTGAACCTCCCCACACCGGTGAATAAAACCCAAAACCCGGGCCCTGAACCTCCCCACACCGGGGAACAAAACCCGGGCCCTGAACCTCCCCACACCGGGGAATAAAACCCAAAACCCGGGCCCTGAACCTCCCCACACCGGACAACAAAACCCGGGCCCTGAACCTCCCCACACCGGACAACAAAACCCGGGCTCTGAACCTCCCCACACCGGACAACAAAACCCGGGCCCTGAACCTCCCCACACCGGACAACAAAACCCGGGCCCTGAACCTCCCCACACCGGACAACAAAACCCGGGCCCTGAACCTCCCCACACCGGGGAACAAAACCCGGGCCCTGAACCTCCCCACACCGGACAACAAAACCCGGGCCCTGAACCTCCCCACACCGGGGAACAAAACCCGGGCCCTGAACCTCCCCACACCAGACAACAAAACCCAAAACCCGGGCCCTCAACCTCCCCACACCGGGGAACAAAACCCAAAACCCGGGCCCTGAACCTCCCCACACCGGGGAATAAAACCCAAAACCCGGGCCCTGAACCTCCCCACACCGGGGAACAAAACCCAAAACCCGGGCCCTGAACCTCCCCACACCGGACAACAAAACCCAAAACCCGGGCCCTGAACCTCCCCACACCGGGGAACAAAACCCAAAACCCGGGCCCTGAACCTCCCCACACCGGGGAACAAAACCCAAAACCCGGGCCCTGAACCTCCCCACACCGGACAACAAAACCCGGGCCCTGAACCTCCCCACACCGGACAACAAAACCCGGGCCCTGAACCTTCCCACACCGGGCAACAAAACCCGGGCCCTGAACCTCCCCACACCGGACAACAAAACCCGGGCCCTGAAACTCCCCACACCGGACAACAAAACCCAAAACCCGGGCCCTGAACCTCCCCACACCGGACAACAAAACCCGGGCCCTGAACCTCCCCACACCGGGCAACAAAACCCGGGCCCTGAACCTCCCCACACCGGACAACAAAACCCGGGCCCTGAACCTCCCCACGCCGGACAACAAAACCCGGGCCCTGAACCTCCCCACACCGGACAACAAAACCCGGGCCCTGAACCTCCCCACACCGGACAACAAAACCCGGGCCCTGAACCTCCCCACACCGGACAACAAAACCCGGGCCCTGAACCTCCCCACACCGGGGAACAAAACCCGGGCCCTGAACCTCCCCACACCGGACAACAAAACCCGGGCCCTGAACCTCCCCACACCGGACAACAAAACCCGGGCCCTGAACCTCCCCACACCGGGGAACAAAACCCGGGCCCTGAACCTCCCCACACCGGGGAACAAAACCCGGGCCCTGAACCTCCCCACACCGGGGAATAAAACCCAAAACCCGGGCCCTGAACCTCCCCACACCGGGGAATAAAACCCAAAACCCGGGCCCTGAACCTCCCCACACCGGGGAATAAAACCCAAAACCCGGGCCCTGAACCTCCCCACACCGGGGAACAAAACCCGGGCCCTGAACCTCCCCACACCGGGGAACAAAACCCGGGCCCTGAACCTCCCCACACCGGACAACAAAACCCGGGCCCTGAACCTCCCCACACCGGACAACAAAACCCGGGTCCTGAACCTCCCCACACCGGACAACAAAACCCAAAACCCGGGCCCTGAACCTCCACACACCGGGGAACAAAACCCGGGCCCTGAACCTCCCCACACCGGGGAACAAAACCCGGGCCCTGAACCTCCCCACACTGGACAACAAAACCCAAAACCCGGGCCCTGAACCTCCCCACACCGGGGAACAAAACCCGGGCCCTGAACCTCCCCACACCGGACAACAAAACCCGGGCCCTGAACCTCCCCACACCGGGGAACAAAACCCGGGCCCTGAACCTCCCCACACCGGACAACAAAACCCGGGCCCTGAACCTCCCCACACCGGGGAACAAAACCCGGGCCCTGAACCTCCCCACACCGGACAACAAAACCCAAAACCCGGGCCCTGAACCTCCCCACACCGGACAACAAAATCCAAAACCCGGGCCCTGAACCTCCCCACACCGGGGGACAAAACCCAAAACCCGGACCCTGAACCTCCCCACACCGGGGGACAAAACCCAAAACCCGGGCCCTGAACCTCCCCACACCGGGTGACAAAACCCGGGCCCTGAATCTCCCCACACCGGGGGACAAAACCCAAAACCCGGTCCCTGAACGTCCCCACACCGGGGGACAAAACCCATCACCCGGGCCCTGAACCTCCCCACACCGGGGGACAAAACCCAAAACCCGGGCCCTGAACCTCCCCACACCGGGGAACAAAATCCAAAACCCGGGCCCTGAATTTCCTCACACCGGGGAACAAAACCCAAAACCCGGGCCCTGAACCTCCTCACAACGGGGGACAAAACCCAAAACCCAGGCCCTGATCCTCCCCACACCGGGGAACAAAACCCGGGCCCTGAACCTCCCCACACCGGGGGACAAAACCCGGGCCCTGAACCTCCTCACACCGGGGAACAAAACCCGGGCCCTGAACCTCCCCACACCGGGGGACAAAACCCAAAACCCGGGCCCTGAACCTCCCCACACCGGGGGACAAAACCCAAAACCCGGGCCCTGAACCTCCCCACACCGGGGGACAAAACCCAAAACCCGGGCCCTGAACCTCCTCACACCGGGGAACAAAACCCAAAACCCGGGCCCTGAACCTCCCCACACCGGGGAACAAAACCCAAAACCCGGGCCCTGAACCTCCTCACACCGGGGGACAACACCCGAGCCCTGAACCTCCCCACACCGGGGGACAAAACCCGGGCCCTGAACCTCCCCACACCGGGGGACAAAACCCGGGCCCTGAACCTCCCCACACCGGGGGACAAAACCCGGGCCCTGAACCTCCCCACACCGGACAACAAAACCCGGGCCCTGAACCTCCCCACACCGGGGGACAAAAACCCAAAACCCGGGCCCTGAACCACCCCACACCGGGGACAAAACCCGGGCCCTGAACCTCCCCCACCGGGGGGCAAAACCCGGGCCCTGAACCTCCTCACACCGGGGGACAAAACCCGGGCCCTGAACCTCCTCACACCGGGGGACAAAACCCAAAACCCGGGCCCTGAACCTCCTCACACTGGGGGACAAAACCCAAAACCCGGGCCCTGAACCTCCCCACACCGGGGGACAAAACCCAAAACCCGGGCCCTGAATCTCCCCACACCGGGGGACAAAACCCAAAACCCGGGCCCTGAACCTCCCCACACCGGGGGACAAAACCCAAAACCCGGGCCCTGCACCTCCCCACACCGGGGACAAAACCCGGGCCCTGAACCTCCCCACACCGGGGAACAAAACCCGGGCCCTGAACCTCCCCACACTGGGGAACAAAACCCGGGCCCTGAACCTCCCCACACTGGGGGACAAAACCCGGGCCCTGAACCTCCTCACACCGGGGGTCAAAACCCGGGCCCTGAACCTCCTCACACCGGGGGTCAAAACCCGGGCCCTGAACCTCCCTACACCGGGGAACAAAACCCGGGCCCTGAACCTCCCACACCGGGGAACAAAACCCGGGCCCTGAAGCTCCCCACACCGGGGGACAAAACCCAAAACCCGGTCCCTGAACCTCCTCACACCGGGGAACAAAACCCGGGCCCTGAACCTCCCCACACCGGGGAACAAAACCCGGGCCCTGAACCTCCCCACACCGGGGGACAAAACCCAAAACCCGGGCCCTGAACCTCCTCACACCGGGGAACAAAACCCGGGACCTGAACCTCCTCACACCGGGGGACAAAACCCGGGCCCTGAACCTCCCCACACAGCGGGACAAAACCCGGGCCCTGAACCTCCCCACACCGGACAACAAAACCCAAAACCCGGGCCCTGAACCTCCCCACACCGGACAACAAAACCCAAAACCCGGGCCCTGAACCTCCCCACACCGGACAACAAAACCCGGGCCCTGAACCTCCCCACACCGGACAACAAAACCCGGGCCCTGAACCTCCCCACACCGGACAACAAAACCCGGGCCCTGAACCTCCCCACACCGGGGAATAAAACCCAAAACCCGGGCCCTGAACCTCCCCACACCGGGGAACAAAACCCGGACCCTGAACATCCCCACACCGGACAACAAAACCCGGACCCTGAACATCCCCACACCGGGGAACAAAACCCAAAACCCGGGCCCTGAACCTCCCCACACCGGACAACAAAACCCAAAACCCGGGCCCTGAACCTCCCCACACCGGACAACAAAACCCAAAACCCGGGCCCTGAACATCCCCACACCGGACAACAAAACCCAAAACCCGGGCCCTGAACCTCCCCACACCGGACAACAAAACCCAAAACCCGGGCCCTGAACCTCCCCACACCGGACAACAAAACCCAAAACCCGGGCCCTGAACCTCCCCACACCGGACAACAAAACCCGGGCCCTGAACCTCCCCACACCGGACAACAAAACCCGGGCCCTGAACCTCCCCACACCGGACAACAAAACCCAAAACCCGGGCCCTGAACCTCCCCACACCGGACAACAAAACCCGGGCCCTGAACCTCCCCACACCGGACAACAAAACCCAAAACCCGGGCCCTGAACCTCCCCACACCGGACAACAAAACCCAAAACCCGGGCCCTGAACCTCCCCACACCGGACAACAAAACCCAAAACCCGGGCACTGAACCTCCCCACACCGGACAACAAAACCCAAAACCCGGGCCCTGAACCTCCCCACACCGGGGAACAAAATCCAAAACCCGGGCCCTGAACCTCCCCACACCGGACAACAAAACCCAAAACCCGGGCCCTGAACCTCCCCACACCGGACAACAAAACCCGGGCCCTGAACCTCCCCACACCGGGGAACAAAACCCGGGCCCTGAACCTCCCCACACAGGACAACAAAACCCAAAACCCGGGCCCTGAACCTCCCCACACCGGGGAACAAAACCCGGGCCCTGAACCTCCCCACACCGGACAACAAAACCCAAAACCCGGGCCCTGAACCTCCCCACACCGGACAACAAAACCCGGGCCCTGAACCTCCCCACACCGGACAACAAAACACAAAACCCGGGCCCTGAACCTCCCCACACCGGGGAACAAAACCCAAAGCCCGGGCCCAGAACCTCCCCACACCGGGGAACAAAACCCGGGCCCTGAACCTCCCCACACCGGGCAACAAAACCCAAAACCCGGGCCCTGAACCTCCCCACACCGGGGAACAAAACCCGGGCCCTGAACCTCCCCACACCGGGGAACAAAACCCAAAACCCGGGCCCTGAACCTCCCCACACCGGGGAACAAAACCCGGGCCCTGAACCTCCCCACACCGGACAACAAAACCCAGGCCCTGAACCTCCCCACACTGGACAACAAAACCCAAAACCCGGGCCCTGAACCTCCCCACACCGGGGAACAAAACCCGGGCCCTGAACCTCCCCACACCGGACAACAAAACCCGGGCCCTGAACCTCCCCACACCGGACAACAAAATCCAAAACCCGGGCCCTGAACCTCCCCACACCGGGGAACAAAACCCGGGCCCTGAACCTCCCCACACCGGGGAACAAAACCCGGGCCCTGAACCTCCCCACACCGGGGAACAAAACCCGGGCCCTGAACCTCCCCACACCGGACAACAAAACCCGGGCCCTGAACCTCCCCACGCCGGACAACAAAACCCGGGCCCTGAACCTCCCCACACCGGACAACAAAACCCGGGCCCTGAACCTCCCCACACCGGGGAACAAAACCCGGGCCCTGAACCTCCCCACGCCGGGGAACAAAACCCGGGCCCTGAACCTCCCCACGCCGGGGAACAAAACCCGGGCCCTGAACCTCCCCACACCGGACAACAAAACCCAAAACCCGGGCCCTGAACCTCCCCACACCGGGGAACAAAACCCAAAACCCGGGCCCTGAACCTCCCCACACCGGGGAACAAAACCCGGGCCCTGAACCTCCCCACACCGGACAACAAAACCCGGGCCCTGAACCTCCCCACACCGGACAACAAAACCCGGGCCCTGAACCTCCCCACACCGGGGAATAAAACCCAAAACCCGGGCCCTGAACCTCCCCACACCGGTGAATAAAACCCAAAACCCGGGCCCTGAACCTCCCCACACCGGGGAACAAAACCCGGGCCCTGAACCTCCCCACACCGGGGAATAAAACCCAAAACCCGGGCCCTGAACCTCCCCACACCGGACAACAAAACCCGGGCCCTGAACCTCCCCACACCGGACAACAAAACCCGGGCTCTGAACCTCCCCACACCGGACAACAAAACCCGGGCCCTGAACCTCCCCACACCGGACAACAAAACCCGGGCCCTGAACCTCCCCACACCGGACAACAAAACCCGGGCCCTGAACCTCCCCACACCAGACAACAAAACCCAAAACCCGGGCCCTGAACCTCCCCACACCAGACAACAAAACCCAAAACCCGGGCCCTGAACCTCCCCACACCGGGGAACAAAACCCAAAACCCGGGCCCTGAACCTCCCCACACCGGGGAATAAAACCCAAAACCCGGGCCCTGAACCTCCCCACACCGGGGAACAAAACCCAAAACCCGGGCCCTGAACCTCCCCACACCGGACAACAAAACCCAAAACCCGGGCCCTGAACCTCCCCACACCGGGGAACAAAACCCAAAACCCGGGCCCTGAACCTCCCCACACCGGGGAACAAAACCCAAAACCCGGGCCCTGAACCTCCCCACACCGGACAACAAAACCCGGGCCCTGAACCTCCCCACACCGGACAACAAAACCCGGGCCCTGAACCTTCCCACACCGGGCAACAAAACCCGGGCCCTGAACCTCCCCACACCGGACAACAAAACCCGGGCCCTGAAACTCCCCACACCGGACAACAAAACCCAAAACCCGGGCCCTGAACCTCCCCACACCGGACAACAAAACCCGGGCCCTGAACCTCCCCACACCGGGCAACAAAACCCGGGCCCTGAACCTCCCCACACCGGACAACAAAACCCGGGCCCTGAACCTCCCCACGCCGGACAACAAAACCCGGGCCCTGAACCTCCCCACACCGGACAACAAAACCCGGGCCCTGAACCTCCCCACACCGGACAACAAAACCCGGGCCCTGAACCTCCCCACACCGGACAACAAAACCCGGGCCCTGAACCTCCCCACACCGGGGAACAAAACCCGGGCCCTGAACCTCCCCACACCGGGGAACAAAACCCGGGCCCTGAACCTCCCCACACCGGGGAATAAAACCCAAAACCCGGGCCCTGAACCTCCCCACACCGGGGAATAAAACCCAAAACCCGGGCCCTGAACCTCCCCACGCCGGGGAACAAAACCCGGGCCCTGAACCTCCCCACTCCCCACACCGGGGAACAAAACCCAAAACCCGGGCCCTGAACCTCCCCACACCGGGGAACAAAACCCGGGCCCTGAACCTCCCCACACCGGACAACAAAACCCGGGCCCTGAACCTCCCCACACCGGACAACAAAACCCGGGCCCTGAACCTCCCCACACCGGGGAATAAAACCCAAAACCCGGGCCCTGAACCTCCCCACACCGGTGAATAAAACCCAAAACCCGGGCCCTGAACCTCCCCACACCGGGGAACAAAACCCGGGCCCTGAACCTCCCCACACCGGGGAATAAAACCCAAAACCCGGGCCCTGAACCTCCCCACACCGGACAACAAAACCCGGGCCCTGAACCTCCCCACACCGGACAACAAAACCCGGGCTCTGAACCTCCCCACACCGGACAACAAAACCCGGGCCCTGAACCTCCCCACACCGGACAACAAAACCCGGGCCCTGAATCTCCCCACACCGGACAACAAAACCCGGGCCCTGAACCTCCCCACACCGGGGAACAAAGCCCGGGCCCTGAACCTCCCCACACCGGACAACAAAGCCCGGGCCCTGAACCTCCCCACACCGGGGAACAAAACCCGGGCCCTGAACCTCCCCACACCAGACAACAAAACCCAAAACCCGGGCCCTGAACCTCCCCACACCGGGGAACAAAACCCAAAACCCGGGCCCTGAACCTCCCCACACCGGGGAATAAAACCCAAAACCCGGGCCCTGAACCTCCCCACACCGGGGAACAAAACCCAAAACCCGGGCCCTGAACCTCCCCACACCGGACAACAAAACCCAAAACCCGGGCCCTGAACCTCCCCACACCGGGGAACAAAACCCGGGCCCTGAACCTCCCCACACCGGGGAACAAAACCCAAAACCCGGGCCCTGAACCTCCCCACACCGGACAACAAAACCCGGGCCCTGAACCTCCCCACACCGGACAACAAAACCCGGGCCCTGAACCTTCCCACACCGGGCAACAAAACCCGGGCCCTGAACCTCCCCACACCGGACAACAAAACCCGGGCCCTGAAACTCCCCACACCGGACAACAAAACCCAAAACCCGGGCCCTGAACCTCCCCACACCGGACAACAAAACCCGGGCCCTGAACCTCCCCACACCGGGCAACAAAACCCGGGCCCTGAACCTCCCCACACCGGACAACAAAACCCGGGCCCTGAACCTCCCCACGCCGGACAACAAAACCCGGGCCCTGAACCTCCCCACACCGGACAACAAAACCCGGGCCCTGAACCTCCCCACACCGGACAACAAAACCCGGGCCCTGAACCTCCCCACACCGGACAACAAAACCCGGGCCCTGAACCTCCCCACACCGGGGAACAAAACCCGGGCCCTGAACCTCCCCACACCGGGGAACAAAACCCGGGCCCTGAACCTCCCCACACCGGACAACAAAACCCGGGCCCTGAACCTCCCCACACCGGGGAACAAAACCCGGGCCCTGAACCTCCCCACACCGGGGAACAAAACCCGGGCCCTGAACCTCCCCACACCGGGGAATAAAACCCAAAACCCGGGCCCTGAACCTCCCCACACCGGGGAATAAAACCCAAAACCCGGGCCCTGAACCTCCCCACACCGGGGAATAAAACCCAAAACCCGGGCCCTGAACCTCCCCACACCGGGGAACAAAACCCGGGCCCTGAACCTCCCCACACCGGGGAACAAAACCCGGGCCCTGAACCTCCCCACACCGGACAACAAAACCCGGGCCCTGAACCTCCCCACACCGGACAACAAAACCCGGGTCCTGAACCTCCCCACACCGGACAACAAAACCCAAAACCCGGGCCCTGAACCTCCACACACCGGGGAACAAAACCCGGGCCCTGAACCTTCCCACACCGGGGAACAAAACCCGGGCCCTGAACCTCCCCACACTGGACAACAAAACCCAAAACCCGGGCCCTGAACCTCCCCACACCGGGGAACAAAACCCGGGCCCTGAACCTCCCCACACCGGACAACAAAACCCGGGCCCTGAACCTCCCCACACCGGACAACAAAACCCGGGCCCTGAACCTCCCCACACCGGACAACAAAACCCGGGCCCTGAACCTCCCCACACCGGGGAACAAAACCCGGGCCCTGAACCTCCCCACACCGGACAACAAAACCCAAAACCCGGGCCCTGAACCTCCCCACACCGGACAACAAAATCCAAAACCCGGGCCCTGAACCTCCCCACACCGGGGAACAAAACCCAAAACCCGGGCCCTGAACCTCCCCACACCGGGGAACAAAACCCGGGCCCTGAACCTCCCCACACCGGACAACAAAACCCGGGCCCTGAACCTCCCCACACCGGACAACAAAACCCGGGCCCTGAACCTCCCCACACCGGGGAATAAAACCCAAAACCCGGGCCCTGAACCTCCCCACACCGGTGAATAAAACCCAAAACCCGGGCCCTGAACCTCCCCACACCGGGGAACAAAACCCGGGCCCTGAACCTCCCCACACCGGGGAATAAAACCCAAAACCCGGGCCCTGAACCTCCCCACACCGGACAACAAAACCCGGGCCCTGAACCTCCCCACACCGGACAACAAAACCCGGGCTCTGAACCTCCCCACACCGGACAACAAAACCCGGGCCCTGAACCTCCCCACACCGGACAACAAAACCCGGGCCCTGAACCTCCCCACACCGGACAACAAAACCCGGGCCCTGAACCTCCCCACACCGGGGAACAAAACCCGGGCCCTGAACCTCCCCACACCGGGGAACAAAACCCGGGCCCTGAACCTCCCCACACCGGGGAACAAAACCCGGGCCCTGAACCTCCCCACACCAGACAACAAAACCCAAAACCCGGGCCCTCAACCTCCCCACACCGGGGAACAAAACCCAAAACCCGGGCCCTGAACCTCCCCACACCGGGGAATAAAACCCAAAACCCGGGCCCTGAACCTCCCCACACCGGGGAACAAAACCCAAAACCCGGGCCCTGAACCTCCCCACACCGGACAACAAAACCCAAAACCCGGGCCCTGAACCTCCCCACACCGGGGAACAAAACCCAAAACCCGGGCCCTGAACCTCCCCACACCGGGGAACAAAACCCAAAACCCGGGCCCTGAACCTCCCCACACCGGACAACAAAACCCGGGCCCTGAACCTCCCCACACCGGACAACAAAACCCGGGCCCTGAACCTTCCCACACCGGGCAACAAAACCCGGGCCCTGAACCTCCCCACACCGGGCAACAAAACCCGGGCCCTGAACCTCCCCACACCGGACAACAAAACCCGGGCCCTGAAACTCCCCACACCGGACAACAAAACCCAAAACCCGGGCCCTGAACCTCCCCACACCGGACAACAAAACCCGGGCCCTGAACCTCCCCACACCGGGCAACAAAACCCGGGCCCTGAACCTCCCCACACCGGACAACAAAACCCGGGCCCTGAACCTCCCCACGCCGGACAACAAAACCCGGGCCCTGAACCTCCCCACACCGGACAACAAAACCCGGGCCCTGAACCTCCCCACACCGGACAACAAAACCCGGGCCCTGAACCTCCCCACACCGGACAACAAAACCCGGGCCCTGAACCTCCCCACACCGGGGAACAAAACCCGGGCCCTGAACCTCCCCACACCGGGGAACAAAACCCGGGCCCTGAACCTCCCCACACCGGACAACAAAACCCGGGCCCTGAACCTCCCCACACCGGGGAACAAAACCCGGGCCCTGAACCTCCCCACACCGGGGAACAAAACCCGGGCCCTGAACCTCCCCACACCGGGGAATAAAACCCAAAACCCGGGCCCTGAACCTCCCCACACCGGGGAATAAAACCCAAAACCCGGGCCCTGAACCTCCCCACACCGGGGAATAAAACCCAAAACCCGGGCCCTGAACCTCCCCACACCGGGGAACAAAACCCGGGCCCTGAACCTCCCCACACCGGGGAACAAAACCCGGGCCCTGAACCTCCCCACACCGGACAACAAAACCCGGGCCCTGAACCTCCCCACACCGGACAACAAAACCCGGGTCCTGAACCTCCCCACACCGGACAACAAAACCCAAAACCCGGGCCCTGAACCTCCACACACCGGGGAACAAAACCCGGGCCCTGAACCTCCCCACACCGGGGAACAAAACCCGGGCCCTGAACCTCCCCACACTGGACAACAAAACCCAAAACCCGGGCCCTGAACCTCCCCACACCGGGGAACAAAACCCGGGCCCTGAACCTCCCCACACCGGACAACAAAACCCGGGCCCTGAACCTCCCCACACCGGGGAACAAAACCCGGGCCCTGAACCTCCCCACACCGGACAACAAAACCCGGGCCCTGAACCTCCCCACACCGGGGAACAAAACCCGGGCCCTGAACCTCCCCACACCGGACAACAAAACCCAAAACCCGGGCCCTGAACCTCCCCACACCGGACAACAAAATCCAAAACCCGGGCCCTGAACCTCCCCACACCGGGGGACAAAACCCAAAACCCGGACCCTGAACCTCCCCACACCGGGGGACAAAACCCAAAACCCGGGCCCTGAACCTCCCCACACCGGGTGACAAAACCCGGGCCCTGAATCTCCCCACACCGGGGGACAAAACCCAAAACCCGGTCCCTGAACGTCCCCACACCGGGGGACAAAACCCATCACCCGGGCCCTGAACCTCCCCACACCGGGGGACAAAACCCAAAACCCGGGCCCTGAACCTCCCCACACCGGGGAACAAAATCCAAAACCCGGGCCCTGAATTTCCTCACACCGGGGAACAAAACCCAAAACCCGGGCCCTGAACCTCCTCACAACGGGGGACAAAACCCAAAACCCAGGCCCTGATCCTCCCCACACCGGGGAACAAAACCCGGGCCCTGAACCTCCCCACACCGGGGGACAAAACCCGGGCCCTGAACCTCCTCACACCGGGGAACAAAACCCGGGCCCTGAACCTCCCCACACCGGGGGACAAAACCCAAAACCCGGGCCCTGAACCTCCCCACACCGGGGGACAAAACCCAAAACCCGGGCCCTGAACCTCCCCACACCGGGGGACAAAACCCAAAACCCGGGCCCTGAACCTCCTCACACCGGGGAACAAAACCCAAAACCCGGGCCCTGAACCTCCCCACACCGGGGAACAAAACCCAAAACCCGGGCCCTGAACCTCCTCACACCGGGGGACAACACCCGAGCCCTGAACCTCCCCACACCGGGGGACAAAACCCGGGCCCTGAACCTCCCCACACCGGGGGACAAAACCCGGGCCCTGAACCTCCCCACACCGGGGGACAAAACCCGGGCCCTGAACCTCCCCACACCGGACAACAAAACCCGGGCCCTGAACCTCCCCACACCGGGGGACAAAAACCCAAAACCCGGGCCCTGAACCACCCCACACCGGGGACAAAACCCGGGCCCTGAACCTCCCCCACCGGGGGGCAAAACCCGGGCCCTGAACCTCCTCACACCGGGGGACAAAACCCGGGCCCTGAACCTCCTCACACCGGGGGACAAAACCCAAAACCCGGGCCCTGAACCTCCTCACACTGGGGGACAAAACCCAAAACCCGGGCCCTGAACCTCCCCACACCGGGGGACAAAACCCAAAACCCGGGCCCTGAATCTCCCCACACCGGGGGACAAAACCCAAAACCCGGGCCCTGAACCTCCCCACACCGGGGGACAAAACCCAAAACCCGGGCCCTGCACCTCCCCACACCGGGGACAAAACCCGGGCCCTGAACCTCCCCACACCGGGGAACAAAACCCGGGCCCTGAACCTCCCCACACTGGGGAACAAAACCCGGGCCCTGAACCTCCCCACACTGGGGGACAAAACCCGGGCCCTGAACCTCCTCACACCGGGGGTCAAAACCCGGGCCCTGAACCTCCTCACACCGGGGGTCAAAACCCGGGCCCTGAACCTCCCTACACCGGGGAACAAAACCCGGGCCCTGAACCTCCCACACCGGGGAACAAAACCCGGGCCCTGAAGCTCCCCACACCGGGGGACAAAACCCAAAACCCGGTCCCTGAACCTCCTCACACCGGGGAACAAAACCCGGGCCCTGAACCTCCCCACACCGGGGAACAAAACCCGGGCCCTGAACCTCCCCACACCGGGGGACAAAACCCAAAACCCGGGCCCTGAACCTCCTCACACCGGGGAACAAAACCCGGGACCTGAACCTCCTCACACCGGGGGACAAAACCCGGGCCCTGAACCTCCCCACACAGCGGGACAAAACCCGGGCCCTGAACCTCCCCACACCGGACAACAAAACCCAAAACCCGGGCCCTGAACCTCCCCACACCGGACAACAAAACCCAAAACCCGGGCCCTGAACCTCCCCACACCGGACAACAAAACCCGGGCCCTGAACCTCCCCACACCGGACAACAAAACCCGGGCCCTGAACCTCCCCACACCGGACAACAAAACCCGGGCCCTGAACCTCCCCACACCGGGGAATAAAACCCAAAACCCGGGCCCTGAACCTCCCCACACCGGGGAACAAAACCCGGACCCTGAACATCCCCACACCGGACAACAAAACCCGGACCCTGAACATCCCCACACCGGGGAACAAAACCCAAAACCCGGGCACTGAACCTCCCCACACCGGACAACAAAACCCAAAACCCGGGCCCTGAACCTCCCCACACCGGACAACAAAACCCAAAACCCGGGCCCTGAACATCCCCACACCGGACAACAAAACCCAAAACCCGGGCCCTGAACCTCCCCACACCGGACAACAAAACCCAAAACCCGGGCCCTGAACCTCCCCACACCGGACAACAAAACCCAAAACCCGGGCCCTGAACCTCCCCACACCGGACAACAAAACCCGGGCCCTGAACCTCCCCACACCGGACAACAAAACCCGGGCCCTGAACCTCCCCACACCGGACAACAAAACCCAAAACCCGGGCCCTGAACCTCCCCACACCGGACAACAAAACCCGGGCCCTGAACCTCCCCACACCGGACAACAAAACCCAAAACCCGGGCCCTGAACCTCCCCACACCGGACAACAAAACCCAAAACCCGGGCCCTGAACCTCCCCACACCGGACAACAAAACCCAAAACCCGGGCACTGAACCTCCCCACACCGGACAACAAAACCCAAAACCCGGGCCCTGAACCTCCCCACACCGGGGAACAAAATCCAAAACCCGGGCCCTGAACCTCCCCACACCGGACAACAAAACCCAAAACCCGGGCCCTGAACCTCCCCACACCGGACAACAAAACCCGGGCCCTGAACCTCCCCACACCGGGGAACAAAACCCGGGCCCTGAACCTCCCCACACAGGACAACAAAACCCAAAACCCGGGCCCTGAACCTCCCCACACCGGGGAACAAAACCCGGGCCCTGAACCTCCCCACACCGGGGAACAAAACCCGGGCCCTGAACCTCCCCACACCGGACAACAAAACCCAAAACCCGGGCCCTGAACCTCCCCACACCGGACAACAAAACCCGGGCCCTGAACCTCCCCACACCGGACAACAAAACACAAAACCCGGGCCCTGAACCTCCCCACACCGGGGAACAAAACCCAAAGCCCGGGCCCAGAACCTCCCCACACCGGGGAACAAAACCCGGGCCCTGAACCTCCCCACACCGGGCAACAAAACCCAAAACCCGGGCCCTGAACCTCCCCACACCGGGGAACAAAACCCGGGCCCTGAACCTCCCCACACCGGGGAACAAAACCCAAAACCCGGGCCCTGAACCTCCCCACACCGGGGAACAAAACCCGGGCCCTGAACCTCCCCACACCGGACAACAAAACCCAGGCCCTGAACCTCCCCACACTGGACAACAAAACCCAAAACCCGGGCCCTGAACCTCCCCACACCGGGGAACAAAACCCGGGCCCTGAACCTCCCCACACCGGGGGACAAAACCCGGGCCCTGAACCTCCCCACACCGGACAACAAAATCCAAAACCCGGGCCCTGAACCTCCCCACACCGGGGAACAAAACCCGGGCCCTGAACCTCCCCACACCGGGGAACAAAACCCGGGCCCTGAACCTCCCCACACCGGGGAACAAAACCCGGGCCCTGAACCTCCCCACACCGGACAACAAAACCCGGGCCCTGAACCTCCCCACGCCGGACAACAAAACCCGGGCCCTGAACCTCCCCACACCGGACAACAAAACCCGGGCCCTGAACCTCCCCACACCGGGGAACAAAACCCGGGCCCTGAACCTCCCCACGCCGGGGAACAAAACCCGGGCCCTGAACCTCCCCACGCCGGGGAACAAAACCCGGGCCCTGAACCTCCCCACACCGGACAACAAAACCCAAAACCCGGGCCCTGAACCTCCCCACACCGGGGAACAAAACCCAAAACCCGGGCCCTGAACCTCCCCACACCGGGGAACAAAACCCGGGCCCTGAACCTCCCCACACCGGACAACAAAACCCGGGCCCTGAACCTCCCCACACCGGACAACAAAACCCGGGCCCTGAACCTCCCCACACCGGGGAATAAAACCCAAAACCCGGGCCCTGAACCTCCCCACACCGGTGAATAAAACCCAAAACCCGGGCCCTGAACCTCCCCACACCGGGGAACAAAACCCGGGCCCTGAACCTCCCCACACCGGGGAATAAAACCCAAAACCCGGGCCCTGAACCTCCCCACACCGGACAACAAAACCCGGGCCCTGAACCTCCCCACACCGGACAACAAAACCCGGGCTCTGAACCTCCCCACACCGGACAACAAAACCCGGGTCCTGAACCTCCCCACACCGGGGAACAAAACCCGGGCCCTGAACCTCCCCACACTGGACAACAAAACCCAAAACCCGGGCCCTGAACCTCCCCACACCGGGGAACAAAACCCGGGCCCTGAACCTCCCCACACCGGACAACAAAACCCGGGCCCTGAACCTCCCCACACCGGGGAACAAAACCCGGGCCCTGAACCTCCCCACACCGGACAACAAAACCCGGGCCCTGAACCTCCCCACACCGGGGAACAAAACCCGGGCCCTGAACCTCCCCACACCGGACAACAAAACCCAAAACCCGGGCCCTGAACCTCCCCACACCGGACAACAAAATCCAAAACCCGGGCCCTGAACCTCCCCACACCGGGGGACAAAACCCAAAACCCGGACCCTGAACCTCCCCACACTGGGGGACAAAACCCAAAACCCGGGCCCTGAACCTCCCCACACCGGGTGACAAAACCCGGGCCCTGAATCTCCCCACACCGGGGGACAAAACCCAAAACCCGGTCCCTGAACGTCCCCACACCGGGGGACAAAACCCATCACCCGGGCCCTGAACCTCCCCACACCGGGGGACAAAACCCAAAACCCGGGCCCTGAACCTCCCCACACCGGGGAACAAAATCCAAAACCCGGGCCCTGAATTTCCTCACACCGGGGAACAAAACCCAAAACCCGGGCCCTGAACCTCCTCACAACGGGGGACAAAACCCAAAACCCAGGCCCTGATCCTCCCCACACCGGGGAACAAAACCCGGGCCCTGAACCTCCCCACACCGGGGGACAAAACCCGGGCCCTGAACCTCCTCACACCGGGGAACAAAACCCGGGCCCTGAACCTCCCCACACCGGGGGACAAAACCCAAAACCCGGGCCCTGAACCTCCCCACACCGGGGGACAAAACCCAAAACCCGGGCCCTGAACCTCCCCACACCGGGGGACAAAACCCAAAACCCGGGCCCTGAACCTCCTCACACCGGGGAACAAAACCCAAAACCCGGGCCCTGAACCTCCCCACACCGGGGAACAAAACCCAAAACCCGGGCCCTGAACCTCCTCACACCGGGGGACAACACCCGAGCCCTGAACCTCCCCACACCGGGGGACAAAACCCGGGCCCTGAACCTCCCCACACCGGGGGACAAAACCCGGGCCCTGAACCTCCCCACACCGGGGGACAAAACCCGGGCCCTGAACCTCCCCACACCGGACAACAAAACCCGGGCCCTGAACCTCCCCACACCGGGGGACAAAAACCCAAAACCCGGGCCCTGAACCACCCCACACCGGGGACAAAACCCGGGCCCTGAACCTCCCCCACCGGGGGGCAAAACCCGGGCCCTGAACCTCCTCACACCGGGGGACAAAACCCGGGCCCTGAACCTCCTCACACCGGGGGACAAAACCCAAAACCCGGGCCCTGAACCTCCTCACACTGGGGGACAAAACCCAAAACCCGGGCCCTGAACCTCCCCACACCGGGGGACAAAACCCAAAACCCGGGCCCTGAATCTCCCCACACCGGGGGACAAAACCCAAAACCCGGGCCCTGAACCTCCCCACACCGGGGGACAAAACCCAAAACCCGGGCCCTGCACCTCCCCACACCGGGGACAAAACCCGGGCCCTGAACCTCCCCACACCGGGGAACAAAACCCGGGCCCTGAACCTCCCCACACTGGGGAACAAAACCCGGGCCCTGAACCTCCCCACACTGGGGGACAAAACCCGGGCCCTGAACCTCCTCACACCGGGGGTCAAAACCCGGGCCCTGAACCTCCTCACACCGGGGGTCAAAACCCGGGCCCTGAACCTCCCTACACCGGGGAACAAAACCCGGGCCCTGAACCTCCCACACCGGGGAACAAAACCCGGGCCCTGAAGCTCCCCACACCGGGGGACAAAACCCAAAACCCGGTCCCTGAACCTCCTCACACCGGGGAACAAAACCCGGGCCCTGAACCTCCCCACACCGGGGAACAAAACCCGGGCCCTGAACCTCCCCACACCGGGGGACAAAACCCAAAACCCGGGCCCTGAACCTCCTCACACCGGGGAACAAAACCCGGGACCTGAACCTCCTCACACCGGGGGACAAAACCCGGGCCCTGAACCTCCCCACACAGCGGGACAAAACCCGGGCCCTGAACCTCCCCACACCGGACAACAAAACCCAAAACCCGGGCCCTGAACCTCCCCACACCGGACAACAAAACCCAAAACCCGGGCCCTGAACCTCCCCACACCGGACAACAAAACCCGGGCCCTGAACCTCCCCACACCGGACAACAAAACCCGGGCCCTGAACCTCCCCACACCGGACAACAAAACCCGGGCCCTGAACCTCCCCACACCGGGGAATAAAACCCAAAACCCGGGCCCTGAACCTCCCCACACCGGGGAACAAAACCCGGACCCTGAACATCCCCACACCGGACAACAAAACCCGGACCCTGAACATCCCCACACCGGGGAACAAAACCCAAAACCCGGGCCCTGAACCTCCCCACACCGGACAACAAAACCCAAAACCCGGGCCCTGAACCTCCCCACACCGGACAACAAAACCCAAAACCCGGGCCCTGAACATCCCCACACCGGACAACAAAACCCAAAACCCGGGCCCTGAACCTCCCCACACCGGACAACAAAACCCAAAACCCGGGCCCTGAACCTCCCCACACCGGACAACAAAACCCAAAACCCGGGCCCTGAACCTCCCCACACCGGACAACAAAACCCGGGCCCTGAACCTCCCCACACCGGACAACAAAACCCGGGCCCTGAACCTCCCCACACCGGACAACAAAACCCAAAACCCGGGCCCTGAACCTCCCCACACCGGACAACAAAACCCGGGCCCTGAACCTCCCCACACCGGACAACAAAACCCAAAACCCGGGCCCTGAACCTCCCCACACCGGACAACAAAACCCAAAACCCGGGCCCTGAACCTCCCCACACCGGACAACAAAACCCAAAACCCGGGCACTGAACCTCCCCACACCGGACAACAAAACCCAAAACCCGGGCCCTGAACCTCCCCACACCGGGGAACAAAATCCAAAACCCGGGCCCTGAACCTCCCCACACCGGACAACAAAACCCAAAACCCGGGCCCTGAACCTCCCCACACCGGACAACAAAACCCGGGCCCTGAACCTCCCCACACCGGGGAACAAAACCCGGGCCCTGAACCTCCCCACACAGGACAACAAAACCCAAAACCCGGGCCCTGAACCTCCCCACACCGGGGAACAAAACCCGGGCCCTGAACCTCCCCACACCGGGGAACAAAACCCGGGCCCTGAACCTCCCCACACCGGACAACAAAACCCAAAACCCGGGCCCTGAACCTCCCCACACCGGACAACAAAACCCGGGCCCTGAACCTCCCCACACCGGACAACAAAACACAAAACCCGGGCCCTGAACCTCCCCACACCGGGGAACAAAACCCAAAGCCCGGGCCCAGAACCTCCCCACACCGGGGAACAAAACCCGGGCCCTGAACCTCCCCACACCGGGCAACAAAACCCAAAACCCGGGCCCTGAACCTCCCCACACCGGGGAACAAAACCCGGGCCCTGAACCTCCCCACACCGGGGAACAAAACCCAAAACCCGGGCCCTGAACCTCCCCACACCGGGGAACAAAACCCGGGCCCTGAACCTCCCCACACCGGACAACAAAACCCAGGCCCTGAACCTCCCCACACTGGACAACAAAACCCAAAACCCGGGCCCTGAACCTCCCCACACCGGGGAACAAAACCCGGGCCCTGAACCTCCCCACACCGGACAACAAAACCCGGGCCCTGAACCTCCCCACACCGGACAACAAAATCCAAAACCCGGGCCCTGAACCTCCCCACACCGGGGAACAAAACCCGGGCCCTGAACCTCCCCACACCGGGGAACAAAACCCGGGCCCTGAACCTCCCCACACCGGGGAACAAAACCCGGGCCCTGAACCTCCCCACACCGGACAACAAAACCCGGGCCCTGAACCTCCCCACGCCGGACAACAAAACCCGGGCCCTGAACCTCCCCACACCGGACAACAAAACCCGGGCCCTGAACCTCCCCACACCGGGGAACAAAACCCGGGCCCTGAACCTCCCCACGCCGGGGAACAAAACCCGGGCCCTGAACCTCCCCACGCCGGGGAACAAAACCCGGGCCCTGAACCTCCCCACACCGGACAACAAAACCCAAAACCCGGGCCCTGAACCTCCCCACACCGGGGAACAAAACCCAAAACCCGGGCCCTGAACCTCCCCACACCGGGGAACAAAACCCGGGCCCTGAACCTCCCCACACCGGACAACAAAACCCGGGCCCTGAACCTCCCCACACCGGACAACAAAACCCGGGCCCTGAACCTCCCCACACCGGGGAATAAAACCCAAAACCCGGGCCCTGAACCTCCCCACACCGGTGAATAAAACCCAAAACCCGGGCCCTGAACCTCCCCACACCGGGGAACAAAACCCGGGCCCTGAACCTCCCCACACCGGGGAATAAAACCCAAAACCCGGGCCCTGAACCTCCCCACACCGGACAACAAAACCCGGGCCCTGAACCTCCCCACACCGGACAACAAAACCCGGGCTCTGAACCTCCCCACACCGGACAACAAAACCCGGGCCCTGAACCTCCCCACACCGGACAACAAAACCCGGGCCCTGAACCTCCCCACACCGGACAACAAAACCCGGGCCCTGAACCTCCCCACACCGGGGAACAAAACCCAGGCCCTGAACCTCCCCACACCGGACAACAAAACCCGGGCCCTGAACCTCCCCACACCGGGGAACAAAACCCGGGCCCTGAACCTCCCCACACCAGACAACAAAACCCAAAACCCGGGCCCTGAACCTCCCCACACCGGGGAACAAAACCCAAAACCCGGGCCCTGAACCTCCCCACACCGGGGAATAAAACCCAAAACCCGGGCCCTGAACCTCCCCACACCGGGGAACAAAACCCAAAACCCGGGCCCTGAACCTCCCCACACCGGGGAATAAAACCCAAAACCCGGGCCCTGAACCTCCCCACACCGGACAACAAAACCCAAAACCCGGGCCCTGAACCTCCCCACACCGGACAACAAAACCCAAAACCCGGGCCCTGAACATCCCCACACCGGACAACAAAACCCAAAACCCGGGCCCTGAACCTCCCCACACCGGACAACAAAACCCAAAACCCGGGCCCTGAACCTCCCCACACCGGACAACAAAACCCAAAACCCGGGCCCTGAACCTCCCCACACCGGACAACAAAACCCGGGCCCTGAACCTCCCCACACCGGACAACAAAACCCGGGCCCTGAACCTCCCCACACCGGACAACAAAACCCAAAACCCGGGCCCTGAACCTCCCCACACCGGACAACAAAACCCGGGCCCTGAACCTCCCCACACCGGACAACAAAACCCAAAACCCGGGCCCTGAACCTCCCCACACCGGACAACAAAACCCAAAACCCGGGCCCTGAACCTCCCCACACCGGACAACAAAACCCAAAACCCGGGCACTGAACCTCCCCACACCGGACAACAAAACCCAAAACCCGGGCCCTGAACCTCCCCACACCGGGGAACAAAATCCAAAACCCGGGCCCTGAACCTCCCCACACCGGACAACAAAACCCAAAACCCGGGCCCTGAACCTCCCCACACCGGACAACAAAACCCGGGCCTGAACCTCCCCACACCGGGGAACAAAACCCGGGCCCTGAACCTCCCCACACAGGACAACAAAACCCAAAACCCGGGCCCTGAACCTCCCCACACCGGGGAACAAAACCCGGGCCCTGAACCTCCCCACACCGGGGAACAAAACCCGGGCCCTGAACCTCCCCACACCGGACAACAAAACCCAAAACCCGGGCCCTGAACCTCCCCACACCGGACAACAAAACCCGGGCCCTGAACCTCCCCACACCGGACAACAAAACACAAAACCCGGGCCCTGAACCTCCCCACACCGGGGAACAAAACCCAAAGCCCGGGCCCAGAACCTCCCCACACCGGACAACAAAACCCGGGCCCTGAACCTCCCCACACCGGGCAACAAAACCCAAAACCCGGGCCCTGAACCTCCCCACACCGGGGAACAAAACCCGGGCCCTGAACCTCCCCACACCGGGGAACAAAACCCAAAACCCGGGCCCTGAACCTCCCCACACCGGGGAACAAAACCCGGGCCCTGAACCTCCCCACACCGGACAACAAAACCCAGGCCCTGAACCTCCCCACACTGGACAACAAAACCAAAACCCGGGCCCTGAACCTCCCCACACCGGGGAACAAAACCCGGGCCCTGAACCTCCCCACACCGGACAACAAAACCCGGGCCCTGAACCTCCCCACACCGGACAACAAAATCCAAAACCCGGGCCCTGAACCTCCCCACACCGGGGAACAAAACCCGGGCCCTGAACCTCCCCACACCGGGGAACAAAACCCGGGCCCTGAACCTCCCCACACCGGGGAACAAAACCCGGGCCCTGAACCTCCCCACACCGGACAACAAAACCCGGGCCCTGAACCTCCCCACGCCGGACAACAAAACCCGGGCCCTGAACCTCCCCACACCGGACAACAAAACCCGGGCCCTGAACCTCCCCACACCGGGGAACAAAACCCGGGCCCTGAACCTCCCCACGCCGGGGAACAAAACCCGGGCCCTGAACCTCCCCACGCCGGGGAACAAAACCCGGGCCCTGAACCTCCCCACACCGGACAACAAAACCCAAAACCCGGGCCCTGAACCTCCCCACACCGGGGAACAAAACCCAAAACCCGGGCCCTGAACCTCCCCACACCGGGGAACAAAACCCGGGCCCTGAACCTCCCCACACCGGACAACAAAACCCGGGCCCTGAACCTCCCCACACCGGACAACAAAACCCGGGCCCTGAACCTCCCCACACCGGGGAATAAAACCCAAAACCCGGGCCCTGAACCTCCCCACACCGGTGAATAAAACCCAAAACCCGGGCCCTGAACCTCCCCACACCGGGGAACAAAACCCGGGCCCTGAACCTCCCCACACCGGGGAATAAAACCCAAAACCCGGGCCCTGAACCTCCCACACCGGACAACAAAACCCGGGCCCTGAACCTCCCCACACCGGACAACAAAACCCGGGCTCTGAACCTCCCCACACCGGACAACAAAACCCGGGCCCTGAACCTCCCCACACCGGACAACAAAACCCGGGCCCTGAACCTCCCCACACCGGACAACAAAACCCGGGCCCTGAACCTCCCCACACCGGGGAACAAAACCCAGGCCCTGAACCTCCCCACACCGGACAACAAAACCCGGGCCCTGAACCTCCCCACACCGGGGAACAAAACCCGGGCCCTGAACCTCCCCACACCAGACAACAAAACCCAAAACCCGGGCCCTGAACCA